>NC_048411.1:3859047-3919363 GCF_013103735.1 Etheostoma cragini | reverse complement strand
CCCCCCCCCCACACACACACACACACACTTCTAAATCTGCAACTGTTGACAAAAAAATGCACATTTTTACTTTTTTAAATTCACTTAACCGTGAAAATAAGTGAATCGCAGTTAATAAGATGCAGTTTTATTGTATTGAAGTTTTTATTTGGGGGCAATCACGACATAAGATAGTGATTTTTTTTCCGTATTGTCATTATCATTTATTAATGGTTGCAAAAAATACAAAAACAATAACTTAGGTATATTTTAAGAGCTTGGTACCAAGTAGAGTTGGCACATGCAAGGCGACACAGTGTTAACAGCACACATGGTTATTATTGTCATTTTTCTTTTAAATACATGGACTTAGTCACAATCCTCCTGCCCTGCTCTACATATTCACACAACCCTTTAATAAATTCAGCCCACAAAAGGGCACAGTGTCACCGTGTAGCAGTCAACAACACAATTAACCCATCAAGGACCACATGTCAGAATACAGTACCATCCCTGAAAACAAAAACAGAGCAATGCGTCCAGATACACATGTTTACGTATTGACACATATGCAATCTCAGAGGATCAGTGCTCTCTAAAATCCCCCTGGGATGTTTTTCACAGCAAGAGCCAGCGACTGAGTGGCCCCCTGAGGATTTACATGGGTGTGTGCGCCAGTGTGTGGGAGTGTGTGTGTGTTTATGTGTGTGAGAGAATTCGGAAAAGACAGAGAAGAGTGTGTTTAGAGGGGTTAGTTGCAAAGGATGTGAGTTGATTTTGGGCTTTTCTGTCAGTCCTGCAGAAGGGAGTTTGTCTTTCGTCTGCATGTTACATGTCATTAAATTCAGCTTTTCACTTCTTTTACAGCTTCCCACTCATCAGTCATGCATCCTTCAAGTTTGCTAGACTCTGGTTATTTGCTCCAACGGAGGAATTTTCCTACTTATTTTTCTAAATTTGCTTCCTCATGCTCTCCATTTTATCTATCTCAATCCTCAATCTTTTCCTTTAACCAGGAATATGGAAGTCATATATAGCAGAAGGAATTAAGGCATTTAATAATCTGACACTGAGGAATTACAACCCCGTGCTTGTTGGAAGGTGGGGGGGGGGGGGGGGGGGGGGGGGGGGGGGGGGGGGGGGGGGGGGGGGGGGGGGGGGGGGGGGGGGGGGTAATGGTAAACATCCACAGCCAGAACAATAGGATTTTCTCTCTAACACAACTATAACATCCAAAAAAGTCAGTCTATTAATGAAGAATCATGGTGTGTAACCAATGCCTGTGCTTTAGAGATATATTGTTTTATTCCCCAGATTTTCTTTTGTCTTCCCAAATCTCCAGGGCAGAAATAAGGTGGGGTTGTAATACCGACTAAAATGCATCATTGTTTTTTAAAGTGTAATCTCTTGCTGAACCAAAGACAAAGAGATAATTAATGTATGGAGATCAGCACATGCAGTAGCTTAAAGTGAACGATGCCTACCAACCACACATACAGGCAAGTGTGTCTGAAGTTATAACATAAACATTAAAGTAGCAATACCACAAAACCAATTTTTTTTTTATTATTATCTGATTTGATAAAAAAAATCACATGTTTTGTGTGTATATTTTCAATCTGAAAAGTAACTAGTAACCATAGCTGTCAAATAATTGAAGTAAAGTGTCCTGGATTCGAAGTATATGTAAAGAATAATTGGGAATACTTGAGTCAAATGTAAGTACCTGTGAGTTTTCCTTACCAATTTCAGATTGGTAGTACTTTTCCCCACTGTCATTACTCCAGTCCAATTGTCTGCACTACAACTACTGATGCCGGTTTGATCATGGCCTTCAAAAACCTTTTGAATTTAAATCTTCAAACACACAAATGACAAAAAGGCAACGCAATTTCCATTGAAGTACAGAGGGAGTTCACTCCACTTTGGTGAAATGCAGATCTCATGGGCTTTTGGGTGGTTTGATGTTCAGCAGCAGGTTTTCCCAACATCACACACTTGTGTCTGCAGCTGTTGCTGTAAGCATTTAGTGTGCACCAAAAGAGAAGGCCCCACGGGGATTCCCTCAGTACCCTCTCTCCATCTCTCTCTCTCTCTCTTTCTGAGCATTTGTGCAGTGTAAAATGAATGGAATCAGTGGTATGCATCCTCGACCCCGAAGGCCTGACGTCTGCAGAGTTTAGCATAACATTCCTGTGGAGACTCCTTCATAATAATAAGAGCTTGTGGGGGGGGGGTGAGAGAAACGACTTGTACACGGAACAGAGCACAATGCACACTCAGGGGCTTTGAAACATATGACGTTATTGCAGTCAGATTTTCATATTCACATTCAAATTTTCTTAAAATGTTCATTTTGTCTACAGTGACAACTGTAACGGACTGCAAAAAGTGACAGAACAGAAGTGTTGTGAGTCCATCTGTGTGTGTGTGTGTGTGTTTGTGTGTAGTTATTAATAATGCATAAAGGGAAAGAGGCTTGGACTGCAATTTTTAGCACTTACCTCTCACACAAGGTCACAGTTTACAGTAATTCCAGCTATTCCAGCAATACTTCTGTCGTTCCAATAAGTTTTTGCTCATAGCAACAAAATCCCTTTTACAGTAAATCTCCTCAGCTATGAGGACTGAAACACTTCTGTGTATTACGGGCTCAGTGTGCAGTCTGTCACATTGTGTGTGTGTGTGTGTGTGATGCATCCCAGCGCTCCCACTCACAGTTATGAGCTTCACAACAGCTTGCTCTGCATTACAGATGAGCTAGTTGTGCAGCCGGTCCTCAGGGTGTCTTCAGGGTGTCGTGTTTGAACAACACTGACCAGGCAATTAATCCCAGAAATAACCATCTGATAAGTACCTTGTTATCTTTGTTAACACGCAGCCTGGAGGATTAACGTGAGCAAGCGGGATCACATAGGCACATGTTTGTGAGTTTAAGTAAGAAAAGGTCATTTGAGAGTCCTCAGTTTGGATCAGTTGTACAAACACTGCATTTGTATTCGACATTTAGGATTGCTGTCTCCTGCAAAGATAGACTTTTTCATAATTTATGCCAATGGACGGGTCTCTTTAAAGAGCAAATATTCCCAAAGAAAGTGTGCGTTTCAATCTTCACTGTCACAGAAGACTCAGAGTGGGCAGTTGACTCAAACTGACCTTTAGCGTTGTTAACCCTCATACTGAGAGCACACAGTCAATGCTAATGTCCCGTCAATGAATTCAAACTGAAATTGTGTAATGAGAAGTTACAGACGACAATCTTCCCCAAATTTGTCAAACAAATCAAATACATCACCACAAACAGCAGCATTTAATTAGTGTTGTTGTGGCCTATTGTTAAAGAGTTAAAAAGGTAAGTAGCCTTTTTTCCCTTTTTACTTCCACATCACTAACAAAGGTTCAGAACTGATTTTGAACTTTTAATTAAAAACGCTGTCACCACCTTCAAATCACTGTGAAATGACCTGCTCTCCACACACCATTATCCAGCAGATGACTTGCGGCCTGTAATGTGTCTTCACAGAGCAGAGGTGCTTAAAAGACTTGAATGCTATTTATTCATCCCTCCAGGAAGACACAAGAGGGTAGTGGAGAAAGTCCTGGATGTGTTTTACCCTGTGCTAGACTTGACAATTTAATTATTTGATTGACAATTAGGCTATTTGTTCAAATTCAAACAGGGGGGGGGGGCTGCATTTGGTTATTTGTACGAACAAAGTGGAAGCTATGCTCCTCTTTGTTAGCTCACCCCAGGAGTTCCTAGGAAATGTCCTTTTATTCTCTAACCTGATTGGTTACACCCATATCCTGTGTTTACCTGGGCGGGTGTTCCTTGCTCTTTGTTAGAAAGGTGTCACTTATGCTGTAGTAATGACTGAATCGGGGGGGGGGGGTTGGCAAAAAGGTAAAGGTAACACACGTGTAGTGTGCTGACGACCCCGGATGAAAGCTTCCAACAGGCTTCTGTAAAAAAAATAATCCGAAACATCCAACCTGGATAACACAATGGCTGCTAATTACACTGCTTACTTGTTGAAGGAGGGGCGGATTTTTTTGTGCGTTTTTGTGATTATCCACAGTGGAATAACACACTTGTTGACTCCGTTGTAACACAACTTGCTCGTGTCATGTTTCAAAGCTACCCTTTGTTCTTGTGATGTGTATAACCAGTTACTAATCATCATGCTAAACTGAAACATCTGTTTTCCATCACTGGAACAAAGACAACATTCAGAAAAATTTCCTGACGACTGTATCACACACACACACACGCGCGCACACGCACGCGCACACACACACAAACGGCAGCGTGCTCTCTCGGCCACGCTCACACCACACGGAGCATGTGATATACGCAGGGGCACCAAACTGCTCCAGCAGCTGGTTATCTCTCTTTGGTTTGACCCATGACCTGCATGCCCAGCTGTGATTGGTCACCGGGCCTGATAGTGAACCATCAATCAAGGTGAAGGAGGAAGTGGTACTGTGAGCCCTCACTTATCAGCCCGAACAGTCGTTGGTTGGGTGTAAGGTGAGCACAAGCCACAGGGGACTTGCATTTACGTTCGTGTGTTTACACATCCATATGGTTGTGTGTGTGTGTGTGTGTGTGTGTGTGTGTGCAACTGTGTGCCTTTTAACACCATGGAAGACATGACAACGAGCTGAGTTAGAATTAAGTGGAGGACACTTAATCACCATTGAATAAAAGTTGAGATGCTAATAAAGTGAGCATATATGTGATAAAGTTGTTAAAAATAGGACTTTTTAAAAATAGAAACATTGAGGAATGGATAACAGTTAAAAAAAGAAAAAAAGAAATCTGTTGCTATTTTAATATGTTGACCCATTAGGAAAAAAAGCATAGAAAGTGTTCTACTTTCCCAGAAAAACCTTGTCTTCTGAAAAATGTATTTACTAAGTATCACATTCAATCTGAGTCAACACCCTTGAGCTAAGCTGTGGCCATAAACATGGACGTATGTTGTGGTGTTTTTCCCCATATGACACTGTTTGTCCAACAATCATCCATCCACCGCGCGTGTGTATCCGCAGTATGTGTTCATGAGGACAGCTGTGTCACTTATGATTCCCTCCCGGTCTCTGCCTCTCCGCTGTGACAGATGCATGCAGATTCTTGCAGCTGTGCTCTCACCTGTTGCGTGAGAGTTCATGAGATGTGAGATGTCACCATCTTTTTTAGAATGCAGCCACGATATGCTGGGTGGCTCTGACACACAAAGGAGGCAATACATGGCCCCTATGCATGACACACTGACCTGGTTTAATGCCTGTATACCATTACATTACTTTGAGGAATAAACATGTAATCCCTTGAAACCTCCAACACATTATACAGGGCAATTCAAAGTGCTTTACACAAAATCAGATAAAAAAACAGTTACGAATAAAAACAGATAAAACACAAGTATAAACAGTTAAAAATAAAATAAAATAAGAGTAAAAGTTACAGTGCAGTAAAAGAAATTAAACGATAAAGACATGAACATCATTATTTAAAGAAAGGTAATATCAAAAAGAAAGGTCTTCAGCCTTGATTTTAAAGAACCGAGAGTATCAGCGGACATGCAGTTTTCTGGGAGTTTGTTCCAGATATGAGGAGCACAGAAACTGAACGCTGCTTCCGCTTGTTTAGTTCTGACTCTGGGGACAGAGAGTAGACCTGTCCCAGATAACCTGAGAGGTCTGGGTGGTTCATGGTGTAGTAGCAGATCAGAAATGCATGTTGGTCCTAAACCGTTAAGTGATTTATAAACTAGCAAAAGTACTTTGAAATCAACCTTTGAGGTACAGGAAGCCAGTGTAAAGACTTCAGAACTGGAGGGATGTGATCCAGTCTCTTGGTCTTAGTGAGGACCGGAGCAGCAGCGTTCTGAATCAGCTGTAGCTGTCTGATTGATTTTTTTGGACGACCAGTAAAGACCCCGTTACAGTAGTCAAGTCTACTGAAGATGAAAGCATGGACAAGATTTTCCAGATCCTGTTGACACATAAGTCCTTTAACCCTAGATATATTCTTAAGGTGATAAAAGGCTGACTTTGTCTTAATGTTGCTGTTAAAATTCAGGTCAGAGTCCATGACCACACCAAGATTTCTGGCTTTGTCTGTTGTTTTTTTACATTGTTGTTTGAAGCTGAGCGCAGACTTTTAATCCTTCCTCTTTTGCTCCAAAACAACCACCTCAGTTTTTCCTTCATTTAATTTCAGAAAGTTCTGGCACATCCAGCCGTTAATTTGTTCAATGCACTTAGTCAGTTTTTGCATTGGACTGTGGTCAAGTAATGTAAAGACAGAAAATATGTTGATTTAAGCAGAAAGCAGAATAGGATTCATTCTGTTTTACTACATGTTTTTATTGCCGTTGTACGCCTGAATGAGATTTACTCCGATCAGCTTTTCTGCAAATAGTCATCGCCACACAGCTGCAGAGTTTCTTTGCATGTTGCAAAGCAGCTAATGACAACCTTTGTTCTTCAAAACAACTCACCCGGTCTAGCCTCACTCTCTTTTTTTCTCTTTCTTTCTTTCCTCCCGACCTGTATTTGGAGTGCACACAGGTTCACACCCTTAGGCTACATGACTATAACAAATGGGAGGCACAAGTGGGAAAACTGTAAAGGAGAGATGGAAAGAATGGGATGAAAAGAAGCCAACGAGGTGCCGGTGTGGTGGACGGTATGAACAGAGAGAAAAAGAGGAAGGAAAAAAAAGAAGAAACACACGAGATCGCAAGAGATGAAAAGAAAAAAGCAAGGAAGAGTGTTTGATGTGGTTCAGACGCCTTAGTACCGATGGCACTGCACCCAGTGAACTCCACCTGCCGCAACAATTCACTTAAAGGCCACGTTTCTTCATGAAAAATAATCAATATTGAATATTTGTCATACTTTACGCTGTGTAAAATCATGTTAAGAACAAAAGCTAATTAGCGTGTTTTTATTATTGGCATAATGACATGAACATGTTCTCTTTCTGAGTAAGTGCAGCATTGTAAAGAACAGGTCGACACATTTAAAGATGCAATACTCAGAGAATTGAGCTCCTGGACTCGATTTGGTCCAAAAAGTCTCGGAACACATCAACGCAACCAGACGTGTTGAAGCCATTACACTGATTTTAGTTTTCTCCTTTTTAAACGCATGTGATTTATAATTATACTGATACGTATATTTGGATAGTGCTCATTACAATTAATGTCGATTGTGTTGATGTGATGTTAACGGTGATGATGATGATGAGGTCGGGGGGTGTTAACTCTATATTTAGACCTCACCTGAGCCAGGTGTGTGTGTGTGTGTGTGTGTGACCAGAGAGCGGAAGGAAAATTAATTTTCAACCGCATTTTGTGAGACAAGCGTTTATTTCTTTGTTTAAGACAAGTTTATTTATGTTTCTGCTGCAGTTGTAGAATAAGGAAACAGATTATTGTGACACTACGAACAAATGCGCGTAGTTTTCCTGACCGCTCCTACAAGACGTAGTATGTCTCCATGACAGCAGGCGGTGCTAATCCCTATTGTCGCCCCAAAATGATGACCCCCCCACTGACTGTACCAACGCGTCATGTGGGTTCAAAGCCGGCAATGAAGGCCTACGGCCCCTCCAGACGGACGAAAACACACGGAATACACCGAACAGACTAGATTCACCAACCTCGCCAGACTTATTGACGTCCGGTTATCGGCCATTACACTGACCTGTGATCAATGCCTGGTGGCAGCAGGCACTTTTTACTTAAAATTAGCTTCCACATGAGACAGCCCCTCATTTCCTCTTTCTTCTTCCAAGGCTCTCCTTACCCTACCTCCTCCTCCATCGCCTACCTGTCTGAAATCATCAAAACCGTTCTTTAGATCTCTACCCTGTCTTTACAGTTCACCTCAGATGTCACAGAGTTCCACCTATCCTACAGTGTACTCAGCTCAGAACACATTAACCTAGTTCTCAAGACACACACACACACACACAGATGCTGAATGGTAGGGCTCTTACTTAACAGTGTCCGAGGTCTTTCCTCATTGACTCTCTGTATAAAAAGGCCATACGGTTGTTTAGTTAGTGGTCAGAAAGACAATGTTAGGAACATCTGGAGGCCGCTTATCACTCTGTGGGCGTCAACCCCTGAAATCCCCCTGGACACACACCAACCCTGGAATCCCTTCAGAAATATGCTTTAATGAGCGATAATGCCACCACAATGGTAGTCCCACCTTCTGTATTTTAATCCTGGCTTGTGTGTTTGTCATCAGCTTGTGCGTGTGTGTGTGTGTGTGTGTAGTCCACCCTGATCTGAGTACCCATATGCTGGCTCCTTTGAACTCATCAATCAAGGATTGAAAGGGGGTTGTGGGGGTGCTTCGTACAGGATTGAACAGGATTATTTCAGACTTGTTGTTAAAACGTATTAATTTGGTGCCTCTTCAAAAGATCATATTTGGAAAGATCACAAGCAGTGTAGACCTAAGCTGGAAACAAAGAGGTGGGGTTTGGGAGCGGTGTATATCACTGTTGAGAGGGACGAAGAGATGGTATCAGGGAGTAAAAGAAAGGTCAATAAGAAGGGGAGTTTGGTTGGAAGGCAGATAGCATTGAGATGTCATAGAGCATAATTCTCTGGTACCAGACACACAGTGACAAGAGAAAAAAACACACACTGTCCCTTTAATAACACAACACCCTAACAGGTAGAGTTTCACCGTTTGAATTCCCCTGAGTCTATAAATAGTAAAGTCATGGGAATTACATTTTCACCCAGATCAGGTTATAAATGCACAAGTTTGGGATTGCCTATTGAATCCCATCCAAAAAGGGAATTTAAACCTCAGCTTTAGCTGGATTTCCTGCTGCACCAAAGGTCAGGTGTAGATTGTTTCCAAGTCTTTTTTTCCCCTGCACAATCATTATAACAGCAAGCACCACCACGTCAGCACCAATAATGCCTCTCAGTGTCCCCGTGCTCCTGACCCCTGTAATCTTACCAATGCTGAGGGAGACTGAGCTCTGTAATAACAGCAGTCTTAGCCCTATTGTTGACGGTTCACGCTCTATTTTTAGAGCAGCAGGTTTTTTTAGCCACAGTGACACAAATAGATCCAGTAAATAACAAAGTGTGTATTGTGTTTTCAGCGAAAGGCTAGTGATGTCATGGATGAGGTAGAGTGGCTGTGGGTAAGTAAACAGACCTGCTTATGGAGGTTATTTTTGAAATCAGGGAATCCAGTGAGCTGATGTTTTCATACCACTTAAGACTAGTTAGTCAGTCGTAATAACAGGTTGAACAGAAAGACACAACACACCTTTTGTCATACCATGAACTCAGCAATACATTGTTTTCTGTTAGGACTGGACAGCACAAAACACCACAGGTTTTTATTGCTGTAAAGTAAGTGACAACATACATACATGCATAGTATTCTGTTCCCACACACACACACACACACACATATGTATGTATGTGTGTATGTATGTATGTATGTGTGTGTATGTGTATACTGTATGTTTGTATACATACATACAAACAGTACATACATATACACACACATACAGTACATAGATACATACATACTGTACAGACACACACACACATATAGATACCTCAATACATATACACACATACATACATACATGCATACATACATATATACACACATACACACATATATACACACACACACACGCATAGATACATACTGTTCACTCACACACGTAAATACATACATACATACTGTACACACACACACACACACACATACACACATAGATCAATACATAATTTACATACATACACACACACATACACACACACACACACACATATACATAAACACACATAGATGCACACATAAATACATACATACATACACACACACACACACACACACACACACACACACACACACACATAGATGCATACATACATACACACATCCACACACACACACACACGCACATACACATAGATGCATGCATATATACATACAAACATACATGATGATAATGTTTACACTTAAATCTAGTTATGTCGGTGGGTTTGTAGATATTTTGTTGGTAGGTTGTTTAATGTAAGCTGATTAATTAAAACGCTGTGACAAATTACAGTATTACACATGTGAGATAAGTTATTGGGCAATGTAACTTTCCCCATTGAACTTCATGGCTTCATAAAATTTGCTTCTAAAAATAACATTGCCTTGGTTTAAGGTTAAATTATGTATTACATCGCTAGCTTGTAACCAGCAAAAAGTGTGACTGTTCCTCACCTTTGCGAATCAGACCTGCACGCTGTCAGGAATCACTGTTTCCTACCCTTGCTGCGGTCAGAAGCGCCTTGGCAAAGAGCACCTCAACAGCAGCAGCAGTTAACGGACAGCACCTTCAATTCACTTTCCCCACCCACACATTCACCGTCATTTGAGGAATTCCAACCAACTGCTCTGAAGCAAAACCTACAAATGCAATAGCATACGCAATAAAGTCACAACACTCTAGGGCTTTGTGCAAGAATATTACTCACATGCAAAGAGATATGGACTCATATCAGTCTATGTCTCATTTTGTACCACGACTTGCATTGTGAAATTGAAAGGCCTCCCGTAACCTTCACTAGCCAAGCCCTGCTGCTCCACACAAATGTCATGTTACCACACTGGTTGCCTGTAATTGCTATTTCACTCTCAGCTCTCTGTGGTAATCCAGTATGTTGAAGCTCAGAGCAGTCAGATCTTTATAAAAAAAAAAACAGCTGATCTGCCTGGATTTGAATACACTACTGTTTTGAGAGCAAAGCATTTTCAGAACTGCTCATGTAGCAACATGCTTTTCCCCTATGAGGAGCAGAACTTTCACAATGACACATTTCTATGACTTTTTTCTTAGGAGGTAAACGAGGAGAAACCCAAGGCCTGCCGATGTTAGTTATGCATGCAGCAATTAAGCCTTGCACACATATTGATGTGCACGTTTACAGCCAATAAACATTATGATCAGTATTATGTCTGTGCATGGCCTTGATAGCAGAGGAGTTTAGTTAAAAATAAAGCTTGCATCTGTTTTATGTGGTTAGTTCTGAAACATGCAGACGGCATGGGGGAAAACCACATGATTGATTTTTTGCACTGCTTGAACCTTGTGTCTTTCTTCAAGAATTTGCATTAAATTTGCATGGCTGTTTTAATGCACAAGACACTTTAAATACCTTAATGTATGAGTAGTATCTAATGACAGAGAACATCTGTCATGTAACTAAAAAACATGCATTTCATCATCATTTTGCATTTTACATGCAGCTACATTTTCCACATGTCCATGGCAAAGAGTCTTTATGAAGACACAAGGGAATGCATGGACAAACTGGTGCAATCGGCTTGATTCGAGATCTTTGTTGCAGTTGCTGCGAGAACATTTCCCAACAGGAAACCCCAAAACTTTCTTGGCTGAGTGAGGTTACATTACTGTTGAATGATTTGAGCCTGACTGCTTTTGCAGATTCAGCATTTTCTGGGCTGTAGAACATCAGCAGTACTGTATTTGGTAGATGAGTTCCTACTTTCATTCTGAATTGGATATTTCTTCAGTTTTGCACAAATGACTTATACATACTTAATACATCAACTTAGTCTAGTATGATCAATCACGTGAACAAATAACAACTGCACATTAAGGCTCGTATCCCAGTGCCTCCATTGCTCAGTGCAGCCTCCGTGGCTTGCCTTTGAACCACCTTAAAAGACAATTCAGCATCTGAAAGCCGCCCTTCTCTCTAATTACGGTGTCTCTGTATTATAGGGCAGGCAAAGAGTTCTCAGTATTCAACTGCCAGTGCTTTGTAAATGATAGAATCAGAGCTGGCTTGAAACAGGAGCTGTTCTCTCTGGTTTTGATTGCCCTTCTACAGAAGCTGCTGTCTTACTGTAAACCCTGTTTTAAGCGCACTAATTGACCGAGAAGATTTTATTATGTACAGTAAAGTCTGAGGGAGTAATTGCAGAGGAAAGGGAGGTTGTGCACGAGGAATAACATTGCAACTTCGTTGAAAGGTTCACCACCAATTGGTGCTTTGATCACTTTCTGTAAAATGTAATTCACGGTACTTTACTGTGCTGTCTGAATGCCGACATGCCAAGAAGAGAAGTTACCCTGTTCACGGACATGTAAGATGTCGGATTCATTTGAAAAATCCTGCTTCAGGATTTAAAAACGGGTAAAGCGAGACTGGAAAAATACAGTTGAAGATCCATCTTGACATCCGATTTGCTTACCAGTTTTGTTTTGACTGTGACACCTTGGGGGTCTTTAAAGATTACAAAAAGAATTACGACCATCGGTACATAAATGGTTTTCGACCTTTCTCTATTTTCCCAAATTTGTAAACACAGATTGAGGAGGTGTAGGTTAGAGATACTCAATCACAACATATCTGGGCCGATAACAGCTGTTTGACTGACCTGTTTCCATGTCAAACGAGTTTACAGTATATTTGATAAAGAGCGCTCAATACGACCTACAATGCAAACCAAGGTGTACGTGCTGGATGCCCATTATTGAGACGTTCAACAGAGGTGGATTGATTTGAATGATAAAACAGAGCAATGTATTTGTACACATCCGGAGTGTGCAAGACGAAAGCATCAGGCGGGTGAGTCATTTCACAGTGCCAAGTAGTCATTTGTTCAAACATGGGAATTGAAACCACAGGGAAAGCAGATTTTAAATTGACAATTGAAACACAGGTGAAGCTAGTCATACGGTATCTGATGAGAAAGTAGAGCAATATCACATAGATGCAACACTATGAAAGCGCCAACGCATGCACATGTATACCTACATAGAAACACATCATGCTTGAATGTGTGGGACGTTTGAATAAGTGGCTGAGGTCTGCAGGGGGTGTGTGGGTGTTTGTGTGTATGATCTTTGTGCGCTTTTTGTTGTTGTGCATTAGCAGGAGTTTGTGTGTTTGCATTTCAGTTAGTGTATCTGGAAAGGGAAAAGGAAGTGTTTCAGAGGGAAGTGGATTAACAGCAGGATACAACAGAGACACTCTAAACAGTCGTCTCACACGCCTGACTGGAGGTGAACAACACACATGTATATGAGAGAGAGAGAGAGAGAGAGAGAGAGAGAGAGAGAGAGAGAGAGAGAGAGAGAGAGAGGAACAACAAAGCTAAAGGTTGTCTCTATTAGTGTTTTACATCCAATTTTATCAAAAAGGCTGCACAGTTGATAATTATATAGGTTGATAGGTTCACACTAAGCACAGCCGGACTTGAAAACAGAGGTGCAAAAGACTTGTCTGTAGTCTTTGCCATCATTTTTAATTTATTGTGGTTGTTAAGAAATAAATAAAGCATTAACTGGAAGCAAGCAGCTGAACTCAGTTTGCCATAAAGAACATTTAGACTAACTGCTGTCCGTCATTTCCTTTAGACCCATAAATCCCTGCAGTATGTTTTTTTTCAGATTATTTTCTCAAGCCCAACAAACTGCAGCAGAGGTCATTTCTTCCTCAGTCTCATTTCCTTCAAATCTCTTTATTTTAGATGCAAAGAAAAGCCCAAATTGAAGTGTGGAGGTTACGCGGTCTGTGTGATGACTCAATGACATATGTGAAGAGTGGACACATTAATGCATGTGCTGTAAGCGTATGATTTGCACTTCCACATAGAGCATGCAATATCACATATTAAAAAAGAACTTTTACATGTTAGAAATGCTCCATTTGGATGGTGTATTACATCAACCCCTGACTACTGTGATTTCCTACTTAAAGTCTCCGAGCACACTCTCTCACCCACATGCACACTCAGGAACATGCAGTCTCAGTATATTATTAGCAGCATTCTGCTGTTCTTTTTAAAGCAACAGGTTCAGATTAGATTGTGCTTTTGCTTAGAACTAACTAGAAAGAACCAGATCCTGCATGAGCTACCTATTAACAGAATACTGTGGATTATCTGTCTGTAATGGACAGCCAAGAGAGCATGAATGTAGGACAGCCAGGGAAGGAATAAGTGCTACTTTAAGTGGATGACAGGACAAGAAATAACCCCTAAGATGTCTCTCTGTATACTTATTCTGGATGGGTTTATTTCTGGCTCCCCAGTTCCTTTTTAAAGTCTCTATTCCTATTTCTAGCCAACAACATCTTGTGGTTTCCATCTCTGGCTATCAGTGTTTCTAAATCAAGCACCGCCTAAACCTGCAGGGCTGTAATCAACAACGTGCTGGTCCTGGAATAATCCCATGTGATTGTGGTTCTGTATGTTCTGTATGTGACCTGGTTAGCTCAGCTGGTTCAGCAGGCGCACATATGTAGACGTTCACTCCTTGACGCTGCAGGTTCAACTCTGACCTGCAGCTCTTAGCTGCATGTCACTCCCCCTCTCTCTCCCCTTTAATGCCATCTTCTAGCCAAAAAAGATATTTATGTTCTGTGTGTGTCAAATATTAGTCAGCTTTTACCTAATAATCTGGTTTTCATGGTCATTCCAATCTGCTAACCTTGTTAAACTATGTACCTGGACTGACCATCTTTAAATTGTAGATGCTAATGCAAATTAGCTCCAAGTTATGCCTGTGAATGCTATAACTCTGAGCTGTAATTGTTTGGGTAAATGCAAGATTGGGCGGTTGCAGTGTAAATAACAAATAAAAAGTAAATAACAGTGCAAATAACAGGCTTTGGATGCGACAGTTATCACCTATTTAACTGTATGACAGTCTGTCTGAATATCAGTCTATTAAAAAGTTTGGTTTAGCGCTTCAACAATGTTGAGACATGATGGCCGTGTCATTTACAAATACTCCTATGAGTGTGTTTCTGTCTTTGACTCACAGCATAGAAGTATGCAGGGTGGAGATCAGTTTGATTCAGACAGGGAGAGCCTTAAAGTTTGTGGGAAAAGAAAACAGTCATTTTTGAAGCGTTGACTAACAAACATTATGATTTGGGATAAAAACCCTTTAATTTGTGAAACTAGCCACCCCTGCCTGTCTCATGGAAGCCACAGTCTGAAGTGAAATCACGTCAAGTGTAACGTCTGTCTGGGCAGAGCGGGGATACACATGCATGTGAATGGAAATTAAGTAGTGGGTGTGTGTGTGTGTGTGTGTGTGTGTGTGTGAACCATCTGCCTGAGGGTGTATCTGTGTCCCTGTATGTGTGCATACTTGTGAACAGTCTGTTTGCGGGTGTGTGTGAAGAATGAATTGTCAGTTACAGCAGTGGGTCTCTGTGCACCAGGCACCTGTACATCGCCCAGTCTCTAAAATCAAAACCAGACAAAGCAACAACAAAAAGCAGGCCCAGAACAGCATAGGCAAACACAGATGCAAACACTTTACTGCGTGTGCACCAGTAAACAGTCTCTTTTTTTTTTTTAAGTAAAGCAAGTCCCGCTGAAAAGCATAGAATTAGGCTTCTTAGTTCTAAATTGAGTGTTGGGGAAAAGAAAAACTGACATGCATGCAGACATGTGACCACATGGCAGAGATGCATTGCTCAGCTGCAGATTAAACATGCAAAGTCCAAAACACAAGGAGGATTGTTTCATGTTAGGTGGAAAACGGTGACAGGGAAAAATGCAGTCTGCAGCTCTGGAGGCACACTGATTGATGAAAGCAGATCTAAGCAGCAATGATAAAGTGTCTGCAGCTGTCTGTGCAGCTAAAGCTTTATTTTAAGGACTTGTGCACTCAGGGTGTCCTACTGTAACCTTTTTATACCTTACACAACACAGACTTGTTTACAGCTGAAGTCTGGGCACACTGGAAAACTCCAGAAAGTATTTACATTGTGCAGTTTTGCTGTTTTAACTGTTATGCAATCCATGCTTTCAACAGGAGATGGCTAAAGCTGCAAAACATGTTTTCTGAGGATACAAGATGAGTGCAAAAGGAAGGACAGATTGAATGACATTTAGATTGATGCTATCATCTTATTTCTAAAGAGTTTGAAAGAAGGCTCAGAATGTGCCTCCCTTCAAAGACCCCAGTTGCTTCTTTCTATCCCACTGTCTCCTTCTGTCCTGGATGATTAGATGAGGACCTTCTGTTAATGGGATTAGTAAACCTTTCCACCTGCCACAGCATTATAGATAAAAAGAAGCACCTCTTTAAAGTCAGCAGATTCTTTCTTACAGTGTTAACTCCATTTCATAAGCTTAGAGGAGCAGCTGAGGCAAAGGGTGCAGCCGTGTGTGTCAGACAGATTCATCCACGGAGATAAAGGGATTACAAGAGAGTGAAATTAAAAGAAAAGAATAAAGTATAATGTGACACTATGTTGGTTATTGTAGTAAAACTCCCTTTGCACATCCAGGTCAGAGGTGAGGATCAGCAACACAACAGCCCCCTCATTTTGGCAAGGATTCAGTGATTTTCTAGTATAGTTCAGCAGGATGGATGCTTGCTGGCACGAGAGGTTGAACCAGTCCTCTGCTTGAGCAACGATCTCTCTGAACATGAGCCCACCCTGCTGCTTAAAAGAGGTTGTGTTGTCTAGCACTGATTCTGTGTGGGTGCTGAGATGTCTGTGGTCGACATCAGGACCACCTGCAATGTTGCACGGAGGAGCGTCAGACCCCAACAACTCAGCCTACCTCCCAACCTCTAAACACACAGACCCAGACGGACCAATCTCCTTCCACCCACAAACAGACATGCATGAAAGGTGCCCCTGTGGCTTTGGAAATCACAAACAAGCCCACATACGTGCCTTCTCAGAAACACCTGCACACACAGCGCAAGTAGCCCCTTCTCGAATGTGTCCAACAAAGGTTCAAGTCCCAGTTAGGTCAGTAGTATAGTACTAATACTAAAAATAGCATGTAGTCTTATGTAAGAAAGATGAAGAGTAGTGGGACTTCTCTCCCAATATTTATATTAGCTCCTATCATTTGCTTAGCAAACTCAGCTCACATGAACAGACACATGTAAAAGGTAAACAGAGAAAAGTGAGCTGAAGCATGTGCCAGACCACCGTGTTGGCTTCTGTAATCTGTATACATTTTGGGTCCCATTGATCAGGAATTCTTGGAAATTCATGAGGAATGGGACCAAGTGCTACATTTCGGTAAACAACAAGATCAGCAGGCTGTTGGTTGTGTTAGCTTGGTGGTTAATGTCCGTTTGGAAAAGTCTTTATTTGGTTGTGGGTGCATCTACAGGACTCTAGCAACCGTTTTCCACGGTGCCAGTGAAACGGCCTTTCTGTCCTTCAGTGCTTACGTCATCTCCTCTGCAGGCTGCGAGATAACCCCGGAGACAAAAGGGTTTCCTGTCAGTCAGATAATCATCACACTCACTTCCTCCTCCCTGGCAGCCAGGCTGACTGCAGGGGCAAGAGGCTAGCCTGGTCACATATGCTGATCCGGGGCCAGTTTTCACTTTTCCTTCAGCGCTGATGTGACTAAGTATGAGACCATTCTCAGTGTCATTAAGGCCCATGACTGGGGCAAGCTGACGGTTCAGAGATCATCATACTCTATTAAAGGGTTCAAGCTAATAACGACCTATGTCTAATGTTCGCTAGTTACTTGGAAAACATTTAACTTTCATGACAGTCAAACTGTAAGAATCCAAAAGTGAGTCACACATAGTCCCCTACACAAGCAATATCAGTAATATCAGACTGAAGGAAAAAGAGAAGAAAGAGAGTAAAAAGGTACAATTGAATGGAAAATAAAATAAGAATACATGCAAGCCAAATGTAATAAATATTACTACAGTATACGCAGCAGCAAGTCTTAACAGCTGCACTGTAAGAAGTACTGCATGTGTGTGTGTGTGTGTGTGGGAGTGTGTGTGTGTGTGTGAGAAACACAGAAACCAGGTTGCTGCGAGGGGGATTCCTCCACTGCAGGAAACTCCACTTTGCTCGGCATTCTCTTCACAACAAGGCATCATGGGCACCGCAGTGGAGGTTGTTTTCAAAAGCGATGTCTGTCCCACATGTCACTGAAAATTGAGAACTTGGAAACTTCCACGACCAATTGTCAATATTCATTTACGACAACAAGACATGTTTAAATGTTTTTACATTCCGATGCATTGCACTTGAGATCTTTTTTTTTATTTCTTCTTCATTTTTGTTATGCGTGAAAATGAGTGGCATTAGATGGCGCAGATCCTTGCACCAAAAGGCTCACCACATGCTACCACGCATGCTGACAATCCCACACACACACACCTACCTAGGGTTGAAAGCATCCAAGAGAGAAAGAACCAATGAGTCATATGCCTTACTGCTGTAAGGTCCTATCTCTCAACTCCGCAACATGTGGTCTAGCCATGCTTTAAGGAGCTGCACTCTGACTCACCTCAGTCTAGAAAGGTCCCACTGACAGCTCATAGCTGCACCAATTAACACCCCTTGAAGAATCTGCAGTAACGTCCTTCAGAGGTGGACAGACCTGTAGTGATCACTGTAACATGTAGGAAAGGCTGAGGAGTAGACAGAACATTCCCAACCCTATATCCAAGGAGATTGAAAGGTCCTTTTTTTCTGAACATGTGCTTTAGTGTTTGGTTATCAACACAGGAAATTTCAGCTAAATCGGAGAAATCCTGCATGTTTTGCATGTTACTGCACACCCATTTTGTGATTGGAACTCTGCTGCTGGTTTTGTTTCGCTGTAACCAATTTAAACACAATGTGCCATTGTTAGTCATCTACAAGCAGAAGAAATAGTCCCTGTGTTTTTAGAAAACACGTCTGGTTGACATCCCAATAGGGCAAATTTGAACAACTTTCTCCTTTCTTAAAGTGCCCATATTATGAAAAAGAATCACTTTTTTCTAGGGGTGTTATTTTGCGTCTCCGGTGCGTACAAATTTGGAAAAATACTATCCAGGGTAGGAAACCTTCCATGCTGTTTTGAGTGAGAGACAGGTTTCTGAGTGTCCTCTTCCTTGAGTCTCTGGGTGAGCTGTTCAACATCTGCACGGCTTTCGACGTCACTAGCCAAGACGAGGTGGCTAACCGTGGCACATGCAAGCAAGCTAGCTCGTTCGCAATAGCAGAACACAGCTACAACACACTAGTTCACCATAATCTACAAAAGAACTACTTCCATGTCCCTGTTCTGCAGGTATTCCACAAGTAGAAGAAGTCTCCCAGCTAATCCTGCCTTATAATCATTTAATATAATAATGATTATTGTGGGGGGGATTGAATTTTGAAGTCCCTTGGAGCAATGGTACTTGGTAGATAATGTTCATTCGGTAAGCTTTTTAAAGGCCCGGCCTCAACTAAGTTTGAGATTTTGTTTGATTGCTGCTTTTGCTTTCTTTTGATTATTTAAAGCATAGAACATTACCATATATGAAGCAGTTTCTGCAATGCAAAACACATTTCTGGGGAGGGTATCCTTTAAAGGCTGGTTTAGACTCCCTGTAGTGAAAATGTTGTTTTGTTTGAAGTTTATTAGAAAGCTTTTTTTCTAAGTTGGAGAGCATTTCCAAGAAGAAAAAAAAACAGCATGAGGATTTCCAACAATTCACAAAAAAAAAAACATCTTGATGAAAGCCACAGTTCAACGTACTGTCTCCACTCAATATCAACGTGTAGGTAACAACAAAAGGCACATAAAAGTGAGTGTTCTTGCTGAAACAATGATGAATGTCACTTTCAGAAAATGTCCCTATGGAGTTCAATGGAACAGTTGCCGTGGTGACTAAGAATGGCATTGTGCATCATGAAGCTCATGCTCGGCAGAAGTTCTGTAGCACAGAGCGCCTGCTGCCTCCTCAAAGCACTGAAGGCCAAACTGCTCATCGTTACGATCGACTCTGCTCTCTGTCCTGTTCACGTACCAGGCTCTGTTCTTTTTTCTCATCTCATGCTGAGTCACTGCTCCCCCGGGGAAATGATGGGGTAGCAATGAATCATTCCTGGGGTACAATAAAACGTGTGTGTATGTGCGTGTGTGGTTGCAATTGCGCACACACGTGCATTTAATGGGTGATTGTGTGATTCAGGCGTGTGGGCTGTGAAACCTGAGCAGTGGGCGGAGAAAGAGAGGAGCAGAGCTGCAGCACAATACAGACAGTAGAAGGCAGAGACCCTCTTCTCTGTCCCTTTGTTTCCTCCTCCTTCCTTTGGGGAGACACAACAGCTGCACCAGATACAGAGCCCCACCCCTTCATAGACACATAATGCACAAGACTCTTGGTTATGATGCTTCACAAGAGAGTAAAAAGTAAGGGATCACAAGACCAAGTTGTAAGTGCATGTTACAGAACGACTAACCCAATGTTACTCCATTACTACAGCTGTCTGATCCGTTTTTATGTTTTATCTGACCATCAGCTCCAGCCACTACTGAGTCATTCATAGAAAAGATGTCCAGTTTGCACTTAGCCAGGGCAGGGTTATTGTATCTTTATGAGTCAGGACAGCTGTCTAGCCCCTCTTACAAAGCCCAGGGGACGACACAATTATAATACAGAGACCTACCTCTGACCCAGTAACCCCTCAGCCTGCTACTGAATGACCTTCCACCTCCTATTGACACTCCGGCGTGTGGCTCTTTTACAGGGGGAAGAGTGACGTGGAGGCGCTACTTCATAGCAATTGCTGATATTACAGTTCTGTTCCAACAGGGAATCATTTTTGGGCATTTATTCATGTTTTTTTGTTGTCTTAGCGGTCTCTCGAGCTGTCACTTTCTGCTATTGTTAACTTTTTTCCACCCACGATAAACTCCTCTTTTCTTGTAATGCATTGCAATAGTCTCTAGAGGGATTTAAGAGATATTAACAATGCATTTTGGCAGTTTCATAAATATAGTGTTATCATCTTGTTAATTTACAAGAGTGGAGAATAAGCAATACTCAAAACAAGGGACAAGTTAGTAGACTGTAAAGCCTTTTTTAACAGCGACATTTTAAATTTCTACTACAACTACTGAACACAGTTTCAAACATTTTTTCAGATTAGCTTTTCCTCCGAATGTGGGAGGAAACCAGCGCACAACAGAATAACCCACACCAGCATGTGGAGAGTATCTCTGTGACGTGAAACACATAAAACCACCTTTCCTCTGTAGCTATCTGGTTCGCTGCTATGATTTCTGATATAGTACGAAAGTCAGTAAGTAAGTAAGTAAGTGAAGTTTATTTGTGTGGCACCTTTCACAGATAAAAATCCCAAAGGGCTTCTGACAGATTTTGATGATTTGATGGGAGATTTTGCCGTATACGAGCTGTATAGTGAGCTGAAAAGAGTATGTGAAATTAATCCACAGGTTTATAAAACTAGGTTGGGTACATCTACATCAAAAAAGAAGGGCACCTTATTTACTACAATGACTACCTGGAAGTGAGTATTTACACCTAACACAGCAGGTATTGTATGAATTTTGTAAATCTCCCTTCAGGAATTACCCCTGCTCATATATTTCAGTTTTGCCGCACTAGTAACATTCTAACAGAACTGCAAACCACTACAGTTCTACATTTTCCTATATGCAGCAAATATTGAGGCATTCATGGTAATTGCATCTGTAAATCGTACCTTCACTTAAGCTAAACCCAGCAAATATCGTCATGTTCTGTACTGTTCATGAGGCACACCCACATAACATTTGAGCACGTATTACAATTGCACTGCTATCAGCTGTGCTTCACCCGGCTGATTCTTTAAATAGCCTCTGTCCTACATCCTAAATATTGAATAAATAATAAAGACTGAGTAGAGAAGGTCAGCTGCAGATATCATCATATTCTCTTACCCAAGATTTGATTATATAAACCTAGCACCGTGGCTGAGTGATTAGCACTTCTGTCTCATAAAAAATCGGCCCCACAGAGTTCAATTCCCGGCCTGGGCAGGGCCCTGTCTGTGTGGAGTTTGCACGTTCTCCCTGTATTTGCGTGGGTTTCATCCGGGTGCTCTGGTTGCCTTCCGCCAAAAAGACATGCATGCTGGGTAATTAGGAATAAAGCTGACTGGCTAACACTGGCACAGAAATGTTGATTAATGTGCATTGCCCTAATTTAATATCTTAATTCATCATGCCTTTTGTTGAAGCAACAAGGCTTCACAGCAAAATCCCTTTTTTTGAACATGTGTTACAAACACATGTCTACCCCCTTGACAGCCTGTTCCACTAGGTGGCTATTTTGAGAGTCACTCTCTGTAAATCTATTATAAATGAAAGTCATGTGGACTCACAGGGACATCAAGTATCTCTTCCTGTTCACAATCTCCTGAACAACTGCAATAAGGTCAAATAGTTGCCATGCTTATAATAATACTGGTATTCAGTGTTATTGCTGCTAAAATGGACACGTGTATTCTTCAGTCTTTCTTGTCATCACTTAGGGATTTGAAGCAAATATAGTTTCTTGGGCACAGATGTTTAGGAAATGTGCTGCTGGTAATATTTAGTTGTTACTGTAATAGCAAGTGACCAGATGAGAGAAATGACTCTGCACTTAAACAAATCATGCACGCATTAGAGGGAACAGAAAGAAATACAACCTCCCAGTGCTCACTAACAGCTATTGATCTCCTTTCCAGCTTTCTTTGGAGAACATCATTAACTGTGTGAGCGTGTGTGTGTGTGCATACGATTATTAAAGGGGTAGACGTGTTTTGCTCTCACCAGTCTATAGCCGTGCATTTTGTCTTGTGTAGACAAACTACTCTTTATAAACGTTAATTATTTATAGGTATTTATGAATTCCTATGCAGTGGTTTAAGCAGCCTGGATGGAACTCATCAGGTGATGCAACAGTCATTATAACCATGAGAGACACAGCTATCACAGACTCGTCAAATTACAGAAATGCTACAGAAACGTTGGCTAATGTGCATTGTCCTAATCAAATAAATAAATCAAACACCGACACTTTGTCACAGCCCTCGGCGTAAGAAAGACAAGTCCGAAAATCACTCAGATGCAATACCATGCACTAACAAAGAACAGTAAAGCTCAGATTACAACACACACAGAGGGAGTGTGACTGCATTTTCTTAGTCCACTATATCTTTACATAGCAAATATTTGTTTACTTGTATATTAACATTCTGAATATCAAGTACAGCTTCTTTAAAGTGTGTTTGCGTGTACTGTAGGTAGTTGGTCTGTGTGTGTATACGCATGGGAAAATACATAGATGTGTATGGTTGTGTGCAACCACTGGTGTCCCTGAGAACTTTGCACAGACCTGGCATTGGGAACCATCACATGGGCCAAAGCAGGCACACAGTGTTACTCTAGCCTTGTGATGTATCCTCTACACTGAGGGTCAGAATGTCCTGCACCTTTTGGTTTGTTCCATTTATTCACCTCACACTCTCTAAATTACCGCCGCTGTTTCTTCTTTGGCCCATGGAAACCATGTACATGTCGTGCATGGGTCTATTTGTGTAGGTTATCTTCTCTTACTATTGATTAAAAAGCAAGCGTGTAAACCGCAAACACAAATCAAAGCCCACCTTCGCTCTGAGTCAGTAGACACATCCCACTCTCTGTGTGGGGGAGGTAAAAGTAGTTGGTACATGAAATGGGGGGTTTTGAACACAGTGAAAGGGTGCACATCTCTTATCTTTGTGGGACCTAATAGGTAAAGGTCAAAAGGCATGCAAACAAAAAAAAAGATGCTTTACTGTAAAGAGCAGCAAGAAAAGGTCACTGAGGATTCATTACTCTGATCTCTATTCCAAGTAAAAGTACTCTCAAAAAAACACCCGTTGTTGCAGATGTTTAGCATCTGCAGGTTTAAGGCTGTACTTATTTGTCAGTGTTCAAACAGAAAGCTGAGAGCTTTGAAAAGCAGGGTCAGGTAATGTTCTGAGCTTTACTTCTGACACACAAAGAAACGCAGTCAGATAATACACCGACTACCTTGGTGGACTGAAATTTGACACATTTGTTTGTTGTTGCTGTAAGGCTAAATTCTCTGCAGTGTACAGCATGTCTCCCTACCACATTCCTGGTTTGCATGCACATGCTGTAATCAGGGGGTTTGTATCTGACTGCGTTACATACAGCAGAGGAAATGGGAAAAATCAATAAGCTCTCACTCAGTCCTTCAGTGCTGCACAGATATATGGAAAAGGTATCTCTGGTGTTTCACACACAAGTTCCTGATATAGGCTTCATGACCTATCTGCAGTTTATGTGGTCACTGCCAGTTCTACTAAATACTAAGTGTTTAATAGATAAAAGCCCCGAGGATAGCCGTGCTGCTGTTGTAAGCACTGTTTCACAATGACCTTTATAAGATTAGACTAGATTTTTTGACTCCTGGTGAGGGCTGTTCCCAAATGTGCAAAGTCAACAATACAATTAGAGTTAACAGTTATCTGGCTCAATATGACACGGGGTGAAACTAAGTAGCAGATCATTTTTACATGTGGGCTATGGGCAGCCCTCAGTTAAAAAGAAAGAACACCATAGTGTCAGAGGGAGCAGATGCATGAGAGTTAACATTGGTCTGTTATAAACCAAGTCAGACAAGATAGGTGTGAAGATGTGTGTGTGTGTGTGGGGAGGGCAGGGGGGTCTTTTCAGTACGTCCTGTACAAGAGGTTGCCCTTCAGTCAGGAGAGTTGATACTGTACTGAACGTCACTGGCAATACTAACTGGTTACGTGAGCTATTACATAATAACCACCACCTCTTATTTCATGCAGACATAGTAGTGCATACACAATTAATGTTGGTGCAAAACCCATAGTTTGCCCTTAGTGTAGTTCTATTTTTTATTTTATTTTTGCATCCTTACTCTGTTGCAGGGGCAGTTAATGCCAACAGTTCCAAACATAGGCAACCTCTTCAGCAGACGAGTGGTCAGCAGGCCTGTGATGTCACAGCGAGGCATGCCATAGCTCTAAAGCTGGACGTTCCGCTACATACCAACAACACATGACCCCCTCCATAAGGCAGAGGGGATCCAGCTTCAAAGAATACAACTACAGACACACACTGTCACAGCAGCCTGTGTTCTCTTACTAGGCCTTCATAGTCAGGTGACAGCATGTGACATGACAACTCACTGGTCTCACTTTCCCCCCTGAATGTGTCATGTGCTGCAGAGAGCTCAATCAATTGAAAAAGCAGAGTTGGTGTAATATTAAATGCAAGTCATGATATGTAACATGAGTGCAACACTTTGAGCATGCAGTAAACTTGTTTTCATCCTGGCATGATTTATCTGTATCAGTTTCAGATCAACATCATATCAGTGAAACATAACACAGTTGTTATTAGCCAGAAAAGTGTTGGGTAACACTTGATGGGAGAAGCAGAGATGAGAAATCTATTAGAAGCCAATCCATACTAAGCCCATTAAACAAGGCTTGAAAAACATTGCAAACTTCTAAAATACTCTAACATATCCCTCTGCTGTTCAATGCTTGGGTGAAATATTAATAAGCATTGCATGGTGTAAGGAACAGTAACTATATCAGTTTTCAAAGATATGGTGATAAAAAAAACAGTCATGTTCTAGAAAGAACTGATCAAGCTCAGGTAAATCATTGGATTACCAAGTATTTGCTGACCTCTGCTGGTGGAAATGGAGTCATACTCCAGCACTCATGGAGACACATTCCAACATTCAGCTTGACCATCACAACATATTTTCAATTCAATATTTGCAAGTTGATCAGCTGAGTACATTTAGAGGAAGATGAGCTGATTAGCGCTATTTTCCTCAGTGCCTGTTAAAGCTAAATAGCAACCTATGAGAACCTCAACGACCTCAGGAACCATTTACTGTTATAATGCAATATTTCATTTGATGTGGAAACTGGTCTTATGTCATCCAACCACAGTCAGAAGTCGTTGTGCTCAGCTCTCTTCCTGGAATGACGATTATGCATCTTGTTTTGATGGGGTCCGGCCAGCAGTTCTAGTAATATCCACAGCAAAACTCGGAGTGATTATTTAAGCTGTTTTGCTGGCTGTTGTTGTCACACGCTTTCCCAGAATCCTCCAGCCTTCTAAACGTTAAGTGTTGATTTATGGCAGGCTGCCGACTTCCAAGCAGCCAATTGTAGAACAGCAAAGCATCTTCCTCTGCATCGGCTGATATTTCCTGCTCTCCCTCCTCCTCTTTGCATTATTGGAAACGTATGCTGATTAAATCTTCTTCAGCTAGGAAGAAATTCACAGGTCTGCATTATGTAGGCAATGTACAAAATTCTAAGTCAAACAGATCTTCTAGCTCAACCTCTTGTTATTGTTTCCTGTTTAAAGTACTTGAGTACAACATGCTTTGTATTAAATTGAATTTGTTTTAGTAATTTCCCCTGAAATACATTTGTAGGACTGTGTTGTTCACACACAAGCAAACAATGCTGAATCATTTTAGCTGAAAATCACCCAGCACTCTACTGAAGTAGGACGCATGGATGATAACATACTCAGCTCTTGTAGCTTATTCATGAATAATTCATATGTTCCAAATTGGTTGTATTTCCAATCATTACCTATTTCTTTATTTTAGTCTGTAAGCTCTAAGAGAACATTCCAATTATTTTCATTTTAAAGTAGTAGTACTTTTAGTTCTCTGACTAACACTTGAATAGCAAATACAGACGTTGCTACTGTCTCTATGAGGCTTTACTTGAGCTAAATGCTAATGTCATCATGCTAAAACATCCACAACATGTTGATGCTAACATTTGCAATTCCCAGCAAACACAAAGTCCAGTACAGTTGCAGATATTTGGTCATAGACAAAGGGTTTTGATTGTGTTGGGATCACGTAAAGTGGTTACAAATCATACTGAAAGTGGCATAAATGGCTGTGCCAAATTTCATAGCTATCCGCTCATGATGGCACTAGCTAAAAAGTCATGGGATCACCAAAGTCAGTAGGTTTTACCTTCATGTCAATCTGTCTAAGTTTTTAGAGATGTTTCAATCCGAACCAAAGTAGTTGACCGACGTCGTCTTTTCTGTGTCTTATCCCTTGAGCATCAGCACTAGCGTGGCTAAAAATAGCACGTGTTCTTTAGAGCCTCTCTTATAGATTTTCTCTGGAAAGTGAAGTGATGCAACATGTTTTCCTGAAAGTTAAGACTGCACATCTCCTAACAACAAGTTGTGAAATGTCCAGATATCATCTGTTTTAATCAGAATCCCCCACCCCCCCAACCCACCCCCCATCTCCCCCTTACATTCACACACAGAAACTAGAAGCCCTTGGATTCATATGTGCTAATTGATAATAATACACAACGCAAAGAGAGTATGCAAAGCTCTCTCATTTTTTTCGGTGTTAATTAACTTTGTAGAATAGAATTACCCAGAGATTGAAGTCATTTTCTCCATTCAAACACTGAAATCACAATGCACACAATTTTTAAACGTTATGTAGAACATAGACTCAAATTTCACTCGCCATGTAATCTCTCTCCCAAGTGTTAACATTTACATATAAATGGTTGCACATCACTTAAGTCATGCTGACTAATTGGTATATTACTGCCATCTACTGGTTTAAATTCCAACAATGGACTGTTAAAATAAATCCAATCTGTATCTCTGTTAAAACTCATGTGTCAAACGCCCAAGTATAAATTGTGGGAAGGCTGAACAATTACCTTACATACTTTCCCCTCTCTTTTTCTTCATCTGTCTGACTGTCTATTTATTATGTTAAATATCATCTCCTGGTGCTGAGGCTATTATCAACAGGAGTTCATGGGAAATGGTGCCTGCCAAACCCGAGGTGGGAAGCTCATTCGGGTACTAGGGTTCTTCCTAAAACAGCTTGAGCTCCAAAATAACCAAAATGCACAAGGGTTAGTCTGCAGATGCCTGGACATGAGGAATAACATGAGAGTGAGAATATATGTGCTGCCAGAATGTGTCAGTGGACATGTTGGCAAATGGTCCATGTGGTGTAGTATTATCTGAATTGTTGGCCTGTTCGTTTCTTTTCACAGCCAATCATTTATGTCCCTGGTGGACTTCTGGTTTTTGCTCAGCATTTCTCAATATGAAGAGAAACAAAGAAGAGTAAGAGAAAAAGGACAAGAGGGGTTTAAATGCATGTCAATAAACAGGCAATCCCTGTTTTCTAGATAGAGAGGACATTATGTTTTCCCCAGTGTCAGCAACAGGTGTCTTGCAGGAACAGGTTCCACTAGAGCGTGACTGCCCTCACAGAAACATGTCAACAGCACATCAATAACACACACACTCGCACACCAAACCGTACTGTCAAGTCCACAGAGAGGAAACTGTAATACCGCATGTTTCCTCTCCCACGAAACCTTGTCGCCAAACCAGACCACCCAGTGAGAGACGCTGCAAACAAAAAGTGGTTCATACGGTATGTTTCTGCAACAGATACCATTCTTCAACAGAATCTGGTCTGTGGTCTTGCCCCAGTCACGGTGTCCTTAGTGATAGCAGTAGAGTTGATTTATTAATTCTGGACTGCTGTGTTCTTCTGTAAAACACATGCTGTTCCTCAACCCGGCAAGTACATTTGTGACATCCGTCAGCAAAATGTGTCAACTGAATTGAACTGATGACACAATTGTTTGTCCGACTCAAATCAAATGTCCTCTTTCTAAATGATTAATTTGCTTTTTTGTAAAACTAGACCTGCAATAGCTTTTATTTCAGCCACTCTGGCCGTGAAATTTGATCTGGTAGCTCGTGCACACATTAGATGAATCTAAATTTGACATTCACTCTCTTTTTCCTCCTCCTGATTGTTTTAGTCTGCTGTGGCTTGCTTTGCAGGTAGTGTACAGATTGGTCTTAGAGCATTTTTCACTGGCGCTATGAGACGCTATAAAGCTTGGTAGCTGAGGGGAACTGGAGGGCAAATTTTGGGTGAATATTCTCTCTGGGTTTGTCACTATTAGGGACCCCTGTCCCATAAAAAATATTGATTGCAGCAGCTATAAATGCCACACACTCACCATGTGCCCGGCCAGCACACAAGACACGACTTAAATTGCATTCAAACTCAAGAGAAAACAACAGAAAACACAAGCAAAACACATGGTACTGTATCCAAATCATATCCCACACACATATAAATTCAACCAATGAAACACATGTTATACATTGATGCCAGCATTTAGGGGTAGACTGCTGTCTTATAGGTGGTACAGCCAGTTGATGGCTAGCTGTAGTAGCATCTTTTCTCTCAGCTATCCAGTATCCAGTTATTTGAATAAAAACATGTATGCAACCTGTCTTTTACACTATGGACTCACTGTGTCAAGGCCCTTTGGTTAAAAATGCTCTATCCAGTCTGTCTCTTTTCAGAATATTTCAGAAGGGTGGTTGTTTCTGTTGAAATATGCACATATTGTCCACATGAGGGCAGTAGATGTCTGGGGGACAACAAGGTCATTTAAAACCTTGTCACACTGACATGCCACCAGAGCCAAAATCCAGCATGCCAAACCAAAGAAGGCAATAATAGACTGAAGCTGTGAAACAGGTAGTTAATAGCTTTGATATCTAAATATGCTGACCAGCCATTTTTACATAAAAGACATTTCTTCTCTATTAATTAGGATTTTTTTGAGATAGGATGTGACTGTGCATTTGAAGATGGAAAAAGATGTTTGCGGCTATTAAGCCAGTTTGAACCCGCTCGGACAATGTAAAATAGTGGGGATAGACATCTTTTTTTTTTTCTCCAGATTTTGGCTTGCTGCGCCGCTCTCTGTACTGCGTTAAACAACAAACAATTGTTATCTGCACTGACAAGCTGTGTTTGAGTAATGGCACATCTGAATCCCACACTGAACCACAGGATAGACAGCGGGAGGGAAAACGAAAGGGAGAGAGAGAGAGAGAGAGAGAGAGAGAGAGAGAGCAGGTGGAAACAGAGATTGTGACAGAGGGAGCATTGGTTTTAGTAAGCGACTGTACATAGGCAGAAGAGAGAAACACTTTGGGGGTGTGGATATGTGCACATTCAAGGATCCATGTCCATGCGTAGAGTGTGTGATTCTGGCCTGGCAGCCTCTTGGCAGAGTCTCCGCCTGATTATTTAATTCCGCCAGTCTTTGAAGGTGTGGGCCAGGCCAACCTGACAGCCTGATTCTTTACCTGTCACCACACTCAAGGTGCGATGGGTAATCTGTATAAGGCTGACCACCCGCACTTGCAAACACATCCATACATACACACTCATGCACCAACATAATATTGCTCTCCTGCTGTGCAGAGCAGGTTTTAGTAATGCCCCAGCGGCTGAGTGACAGTCTGTCAATCAATCAAACTCATCCCACCACATCTCACCTGTAAATGAGTGTCTGTCCGTCTCCAGGGCCATGATAGGCTGATTGGCTCTGTCAGTCACAGTGTCAGGGAAATGTAGATCAATGGGAACCATTCAGTACAGTGCAATGTAGATTTAAACAGATTTTTTTCCACAGTCATGCACTGCTGATGGCAGATGTCACAGAAGATGGACCCAGCTTCAGTGAGTTTCTGAGGACCGTGGAGGCTGACTTGTGTCAGTGGAAATAAATATGGATATAGCAAAATGTAACAAAACAAAATGTAGGAAGGAAAATAAGATTTACTGTGGACTTATGAAGCTGTGCAAAAACATGAAACTTAAATTTCATGTCACATATAATACAATCATAAATAAAATCTTGTCTTCCAAATGTTGTAAAGGCCTATATGCAAAGAATGTGTCAAGGTGTTAAAATGGGGCTGTGCCATAAACGAATGTACGACTGCATTAATTCATTGCATAAGCAGATGAATGAATAACATTGAATGAATATATTCATCTCATTACAGCAAATGCATTCAGCTGCATTGCTAAACCACAGTAAAACTGATAACTTTCCAAGGGCAGGTTGTTTTTTCACCATCTACAATAACATATTCAATGATGAAAGTGCTAAACATACTGTAGACACACACCGTTTTCAGATATTCATATGCCGACTTATTGTAAATGGTGATGAATGCACAGAAATACACATACATTCGTGCAGAACAGAAGCTTTCATATTATTTCAAGTACAAGCTGCTGCATAAAGCCATCTTATTGCATCATAGGGGGGTGAGTTGAGTTACAAGTAAAAGTCTTGAATTCAAAATATAATAAAAATAGGAAGTATCATAATCAAAATGCACTTTAAGTAACAAAAGTAAAAGCAGTCATTGTGCATTCGGCGCTTTCAGGGTGTGAATGTGTCAGACATCATAGTGTAGATGTATTATTATTAATCTGAGGTACTTTATATAGTTTTGGGTAATCTCATGTACTTTACAACTTTAATCTGAGAAGAAACCATAACTGTGAGAGAAATGCAGCGGAGTAGTAGTAGAAATAGAAAGTATCAGAAAATAGAGCAAAATGGGAAAAATGTAGGTGTAGTTTTTAAACCTTTACAACTATAATAGATACAAACATACATATTTATTGACTGAAATACGAGTTAGGATTTCAGTCCATATTCCATAGTAGGTATTTGTATTTTTCTCTCTTTCACTCTTCATTCAACAATATTTTATTTTCATTATACGTCAAAATTAGTCTGACTTTGCTGACTTTTTTTCTCTTTAAATCGCCTGCTTGATACTACCAAATAGGCTTATGTGTAGTCCTCAGTCAAGGCACCGACAATCACCTCAAATGACAGAAAAATTACTCAACACCTCAAGGTTAAGTTACTATAAGCCCGCAGACTCGAGCTTCATGCTGCTCGCAAAGTGATTTTCTCTTTTTTTTCATGCTTTGAGGGTAAAATCAATGAGGCTCAGTCTGGTGAGATATTAGCTGTTTTTCCAATTCATTTATGATTTGAAACACTTTATGCCTTAAGACAGCTTGATACTCTGAGATATTGAGGCGATATCGCCACAGCTTGCATTTTCACCACACAGATTTCACCGCTTATTTCAAACAATCACTTTTACTAACTTGGAATCTCTATAGCTTTAGCTTCTTGATGAAGTGAGATGTTGTCTTTACTTTTTTCAACTTGAATTCAAAGAACTGTGCCAAGACTCATGTGAAATGATTACCATGTACCAAGAACAATCAAGGTTGTGCAGTTATTTCAAATGCAAAACCAATAAGGGTTGCTTGACATACAACTGTTAACTACCAGGAGTAATGCAAGATATTTACCATTAGAGGCCAATTTGCAAAGTGATCGGAAATGAAAAGTGTCCTCTCAGAACATGATAACAATATCATCGACCTCAAGGATGTAATGCACTGCACCGCAAAACGATGGAAGGAATGTAAAATCAGATTGCAGAGCTCTTTGGTGACTCACTCTGGTAAACAACAGACAGGGTCAGCGGCCACATGCCCATATGTATTGGCAATGGGTGGGAACCTTGTCATAAATATGTCTGAATTTGCCATGCTTAGTGCTGTGTGAGGTCAGCTGCCTTGAGGCACGTGATGGGAGGTTCACACCAGGTGACCTGCGTCCCCGAGGAAACTCTAATGCGAATCAGTAGTCCTGTGCTTCCACCTAATCTCTATTCTCCATCTGGACTAATTGCCCTACTTGGCCTAATTGTACAAACACGGATAAATACTAAACATTAGACCCCTCTTTATCTGTCTTTCCCCCTTCTTGCTTTCTGTCTTGAGTTTATACATTTAATCTGTGTTCTTACCAGCACCTTTTATGCTCTCCCCCACTCAACACGCTGCTCTTCCACTCTTTTGGATGCTCTCTCCCTTTCCTTCCTATACTTCTTCCAACTCCTTGCTTGTTTTTGAAGAGGCGGGGGAAGAGATGGACTGCCCACTTCAGGGACCAAAGGCATGAGGTAATCCACGGAGGATTTTAGGCCTTCTTTGTCCCACATCTCAAGACTTCCCACAGTTCCATGTGGGAAAGTAAGACCCCCGGTCTGCATTCAGCGGGAAACATTGGACTGAATAATCATGTTGACAGGGAGGAAGAGGAACTCTTTTGTGTTTGCAGAGGAAAACATGGTTTAAAAAATGTTTTGTTGTTGAGGACCCTTGAAGGAGCTGCCGCTTGCCAGTCCTGCCACAGCAAGTATGTGAGTGATGAGAACTCCAGTGGGCATTTTTTCAGCTTGGCTACAGCAACACAAGGCAAATACATTGTGAAAAGGAACAATCTTTAATGAGAACCAGTAACTGTTGCCCAGTAGCCTCGCTTGTAAGCAGCGTCCAAATAAAACAAATTGAGCTCACAGTTTGAGAGATGTGCCTAGATCCGAATGTCAAATGTTTTGGAACCTTTCAATAATACAAATGACTTTTGAATACATAATACTGTGTGTTTCCTTTAAATCTGCCCAAGGATTTCATTCTTCGTATTTCTGCTCCCAACATGTGCACCACATTATTGAGTGCTGCAGTGTGTTGATGTATCTTGACTCAGAGGTTGCACAAAACCCTCGCAATGCCTGTACTGGGGTGCTGAGTTGAAGGTTTTTGGGTTTCATTCTACCCCCCTCCCCCCCAAGTCATTATATACAGAAAATGGACATTGTCTCAAATCAATTGGTGTTTCCAGAGACAGAGGAATGCTGTAGTTCCCCCCATGTGTTCGCTAACCACTGCTAAAGACGGCCTTCACATCATAAAGCACGTGCAGAGGTGCTGCTGACAGCTCTCAGCTATGCCTCATTCCTATTGCATCACTTCTATTAAGAGCCGGTCTCATTTTTATTAAAAGTAAATACAAACAGAAACAATCTGGACGGCAGGTCCATGTTGAGACAAAGGCTTCATTTAGACAACGGCTGAGAGTTTAATCGATTGGGGTAACACGAGAGAGTCCAGAATTGGAAAAAAGGGAGAATAGACAGATGTGTGATATTAGTATGAGAGTCTGAGATATTTTAAACAATTAAACTAGGGAGTTGTATACAGGATCGGTCAACTGCGCCTGTGTTCATTTAATTCGCAGCCTAAATATAAACATCATGTCTGGTTTATGAGATCATCTGTGTCTTCTCTTCACTTCATCTATCGTTCTTCACTGTACTCTATCCACAGCCTCAGCCAGAAGTCACTGAGCCCCATTTTCACTGATTACAATACACCAGAGTCCAATCATTGCCACGCATGACATAATATTTTCCATAAGCGTAATTATACTATTGATTAAGCCATGGAACATCCCTTAACAGCCAGCTGGAATTATTCTCATACAGAACATGAAACATCCATGTTTTTTTCTGTTGATTGAGCAGAGGTCAGATAAGTCTGGGTCCATTTCCATCAGAGGTGCAGAACTGATAGGGAGCTGGTTCGCAGCCACTGGGCAGAGAACGCAAGGGGGACAAAGAAGTGGGGTCAATTTTAGCAGATGAGAAAAGAGCTTCTTTGCATGAGTTTTTTTGATTATGCAGCGTCTGGCATCACTTCACACTGGAAGCCGGTCTGTCTTGAATTGTCTTGTAAAAGTCTGATATCATGGGATCATTTATCAGTGGTTGAGAATCTGGGGGTTGGGGCACCTTTCAAAGGGATCACGAGATGATAACCAGTGTAGGAAATAAGGGGGAGATTTTCTCTCTAATCTTTGCTTTTTACCCCCTGAGAACACACTGTATTGTTTTACCTCATCTGGCCTTTTTTATGTGTCTGAGATCAGCTGATTGAGATGCACATAATTTATAGACATGCACTCAATGATGGGGCTGGGATGGTTACTGTCATGTGACGCCTACCGCGGGCATGAGCTTGTCACCGTCATCACTGCAAAAAAACATGGGCCTGCACGTGTGCACGTTGTGTCTAATGGCATGGAATCGTCGATTCAAATGACATGGATTGTGTCTGATGACATTGTGTCTTATGGATTCAAGGTTTTGCAGTAAAAGATGAAGCAGATCCGACCTTTTGCTAGTTGGGGAGCACAATGTTCTATGACACACAATAACATTCCATCCCAGCTAAGTATAAGGCCTAAATGCAAGAGAACCTGTGTAATGTCTTGTATGTAAGGAAAAATGTCTTTGATTTTCCTACCGGAATACACGGTAGACGGGCTGCACTCCACACTTTTGGCAAACTATTTTATTTATATTTTACTTCATGGACAAAAGAGCTTTCTGAACTGTCTGTGGAATGGATCAACGGATATGAGAGAAACCATGTGTAAAGTACAGCAAAACTCAGTAAAGACTCTCACATTGAGCTGGAATGATAATACTCTGCTGCAATCTATTTTTACAGTCTATGGCTGCAACATATGTTGTAAGGTTTAAACTGATGTTTTTTTGGGGTTAATGCCATTCACTTTACAGGAGATATTGCAGTTTTATTGTGCACTTTTAACTCACTATACATCCCCTTTGCTATCTTTTTTCCCTCTTTCTCTTCCTCACACACCGCGATACCGAGGGAATTTCTTGCTTTTCAACCACGATAGGGAAAAAATATTTAAAATATAAAAAAATATTTTTTCCAGCCCTACTCAATGACAAGGGGTCACAAGTAGACATCACTTTATAGAAACATGCATGAAAAGCTGATTTAAATTGCAGAGTAAAAATACGTATTATAATAATAAGAGATCATACTTTTTATGACACCAGACCAAGACTTTGATGATCTTCCACATACTGTTAATGAGAAAAATATAAAGTGAAACTTCTGAGGGAAGGCTTTAATGGTGTTTCTGCATTAGGCAGATTAAACCTTCTTTCTCTAAATTCTTCACCTAGACTAAATGGGCTGGGAATGGCAAATAGAAAATACTGCAACCATGTACCATGCATGTGAATGTGTGCATGAGCGCTTGTGCATGTTGCATCTTCTCTTTCTTAATCTCCTGTATCGCCAAATGATGGTGTCATCCCCCAGTCGCAGCTGCTAATCTGGAGCCTTATCGTCATGTTTCAGCAAGAGCGCTGACACACTAAGTCCCACTCAAGGTTGCTTTAATGTCAGTTTGAGGTCATTTTGCCTGGTATGGTGCCTTGGAACTCCTGCACGCCCAGTTGGGGCCTGGTGTTACTCCCCTCAATCATGGACGAATTTACGATCCGAGGAGGAACCGTCTCCCATATGCTACTGAGCCTCTCCCCGTGTTTAGCCTGCTAATCCTCACAGGAGATGGGGAGCAGCAGACCATGGTAATTTGGATGGAGAGAAGGAAAAGAGGAGAACCTGATTGAGGAGGGAGAGGATGAGATAGGAGGAGAGGAGGGGAGAGGAAAGGAAAGGAGAGGAGGAGAGGAAAGGAGAGGAGGAGAGAAGAGAAGAGGAGAGGAGAGGAGAGGAGGGAAGAGGATCAGTGTCAGCATAGAAGGTGGCCCTAACAAATCAGTGACAGTGGGGATGAAAACTCATAGCCACAGCACTTTCCCTGAAGTGTCTGCTATCAGATAAGCTGAGAGATTTAGTTAAGACTTCATATTTAGAGCATGGCTTAAGCTGTGAGACGATGTCTTTACTGTGGTGATGCCAATGTCACATTGTGCCTGCCATTCTCCTTTTATCAAATAGGATTTCATCTGCTTTTTTATAGTCATAATACAGCCTGCCTTTGCCAAAATTATCCAAGACCACATGCAACTACAACACTGATTTGATGATCCCCGCTTCTATGCGTTGTCGATTCAACTCATATCAAGCAGTCCTCCTTCAAACTTCCACCAGTATCATTTCTATTCCACTACTGACAGAGATAATTGAAGAGTTCATTGTTCCCACCCACAAGAAACTGTCACTTTGTATCACTGTTGCGGGGCCTGAGCACATTCAAATTGAGTCAAGCATGTATCACATCGTTGGATGACTCCGATTCACTTTTCTCTCATTACACTTCTCATCGTCATTAACAAAAATAGCTGGAGATTGTCATAAAGAGGTTTCAGAGCGAGAAATCACGCAAAAGCTTTCATTATTCTCCACATGTCAGTTAGTAACAATGCAGCCTATTCACAGCCACATTATAATCATCATCATCCACCCCTTAAATATAGCTTATGTGGCTCATGATTATGAGCACTATTAGACAGCATATGATGCTCTTTGTTAATATAGGGCTGGGATCTGGTGTAAAAATCCTCAAAAACAAAGAGAGGGTCAGTGTGAGAAGAGAAAGTAGTTGGTGGTCAGTCAGTTCAGTCTTAACAGTAAAACTTTGGGAGAATTCCTGTGTGTATACACACTATTTGTGGCACTAGTGATCAGATCAGAACAAACTGATGCAGACGATGGTTGTGATGATTGCTTTATTGTGACATTTTAAAATGGCACTGATTAGCCCAAACAACACTAACTTGTTGTTGCACTAATTAGGCCTTTGACAGATGCAAGCACTACTTTGCACAATGCATTCATAAAAAAGCTAACTTGTAGTAGCAATGTGTTTACCTCTATGCTAACTTCAATTGTGTCCACAAAACCAAGGTATTAAGCAATCAGAAGCAAAATGACACCAGGTTATGAAAGGGCTTGCCATGACTTGTGACTGGAAGTATATGTAACTGATATGTATTTTCAACTTGTTGAATTTCCTGACCCTTTTGTGTTGAACTGCAAAATAAGCGTAGACCTACAGATCAACCTGATAGAATAATGAAGAAAATAAAAGTCCACTTTGAAAATTGTCTTTTATAAACAGCTGAAACACTCTGCAATTTAAATTTACTGTATGTGTGTATGATTGTTGTTTCACTTGTGTTGCTTGTCAGCCAAGGTTTGCTCTGGTCATTGTTTCCTAAATTGCTTTTTAGCTCGCTGACAATGGTCCACTTCCTTTACAAGCTTGAGGCCAGTTGAAGTCTTCTCTGTAAATGAACAAGCGATCCAGGGCTTGAAGTGACGGATGTGCAGCACGCGTCAGAGTTAGACAAATTGATTTTCTTCTGGTTGATAGTACTGGTATAGTGGCTGCTTTGGGCAAGAGAGAGGACAAGAGACATGTCACAAGCACTTGGCCAAATGGGCCCAAGAGACAAGAGGAAATGAAGGCACAACACTGGTACTAGTGCCGGTACTGTGGAGAAATCTCCAAATTAGCATTGAAAGGTTTTAATATTTTGTATTGGGTTAAATGAATAATGTTGAGATTCACAAATTGTATTGCAAGCAGAACGCACAAAGAGATGGATGTTGCCAAAAGAGAATCTGCCTTTTTCTGCATTGTTCTCTGGCCACTTCGATCAATCAATCATTCAATCAAAATTAATTTATATATCACTTTATAGCAACCAGCAGGTATCCAAAGTGCTTAACATTAGAAACCAAGAGTACAATAGAACCTATAAAACACTAAAATCAGAAAAGGTTACAAAGAAACAGAATGATGAAGTTGTCACACCACTGCTAAGCATTAAAAGACAGACTAAACAGATGTGTTTTGAGTAAAAAGAGCTACATCTGTAACAGTGCATATTTTAGAAGGTATTTTGTTCCAGAGTTCTGGGGCAGCAACTGCAAAAGCCTGATTAACCCACCGTTCATCCCTGGACCTTGGCACTTCCAAAACTTGCTGATTTAAAGAATGCAATGACCGGTTGTGTTTCCACAAAGTTAAAATTTCAGAGAAATACTCCAGGGCCAGACCATTTAAGACCTTGAAAACAAACAATAAAATCTTAAAATCTATACTAAAACACACAGGGAGCCAATGTAGAGAACAGGAGTACGATGGAGGTCTGAGTTAGACCAACATGGAGAGCCTTACCGATTGGGGCAGCGCAACACGCTGAAACAGCACCATCTGTAGAAAAGTTAACATGTCAAACTGGTTAGCAAACAGCAGCCAATTAACCCATTCAGCAGACATGAAGCAGCATAATCATTCATTTGGATTCATGTTTCTGGCCATCTGATGAATATAAGTTCTGTATTGATACATTTCAGCTCTGTTTTGGTCTCCACCTACTTCTGAGGGAAATCTTGTGACTCTAAATGCTCCACTATGTTCACCAGGTAGTCGCAACTTTGTCTATCTGCAGTTTGTTGCTGGGCAGGTAGACTATTGTTGGTTTATCTGAACTCCTTTCAGCTGGAAAAGGTATTAAGTGCTGTGAGACCAAACAAAAAGAGTAAAAATGCCAGCTGTAAACCAAAAACCCAAACCTGAAAAAAGCTCAAATACTTCATAAAGCTGAGGGTTACTGCAAGGTTGTTGTTGTAAATGATCTGCGTTCATCCCCAGGAGTTACACCTTTCACATCCCACTTAGTTATTTGGCCTATTTCTTTTAATTAAAAAGTCTTAATCAGTATAGTTTTAAAAACTATGAAAATAAGGTGCCTACAGGAGCTGTAATGGCAGTCTCGTAGACATGGTGTGTGCTTTATTTCATAAGGTTTGATTAGATGGTTTGTGCACTATTGAAAAAGTAGCGGTGGAATATGCATGGCTACAGCCAAATCCACTATGTCACCCTCCTAACAGGATTACGACCAGCTGGCAAGTTTAAAGGTGCAGAAAGTGGAGAGTTCTAAAACTGTCACTCCAGAGGCGATGCTTGGGTAATTAAAGCTATTATAATCAGCACTGTCAGTGAACTGGTGCACTAGGATTAACGTTTAGAGTTGCACTTTAAAGTGCTCGATGCATGCTCTGCCAGAATTTTTTTTAAATTCAACTTGAATGGAAATGGAGCGACTCATAGTTTAGGGGACAGGGTGATGAAGGGTGATGGATAACCATGTGGGTTTGTGTGCAAATTGCTGTGCCAGTGTCCCTGTGTTACAAGATCACATGTAATTCATCATAACAACAAAAGAGAGAACAAAACATGTCATAACCCGGCTTCCAAAAATATAACTGATACATCATGATATATCCAAGCTTTCACCACATGGCTTTGAGGAGCTGTGATGCATTGAGTCATCTCAATAACAGCACTCCTGTGTGTGTCCAGGCCATGAGAGAGCCCTCCTAATTGTTTGAGTGATAATGCATAATAAGGACAGATTAAAAATTAGATTTAACTTTCTATATGTGGTGCATCCTGGATAAATGTGTCTGCAGACCTTGGCCAAGGGGAGTGCTAGCAGAAAATAATGTTGTGTCTCTGTTTCCAATAAAACAAAACAGTAAATTATTTACAGGGGCTACAGAATGCGCATCCACCTCATTTGTATTCCCGTCGCCACGGTGATAGATGTGACATCATGGTGATGAATGAAAGCGTAGGGATTTTAAAAAGCGCTTCCTCTGGAAACCAAGGACAGATGGTTATTTTTTATGAGAGCTGGAAAAATAATCAAACCAAATGAGCTGGACTATTTTGGTGGACAGATTTGCTAGACATGGAGGTTGGTTGTGTAAATGTTACAGTGAAGATGTCACATTCCAGAAACCCTGCTCCATCATTTCTTCACAATGTTTGGACAGTCCCATCCGAAAAAAAGCAACACGCACACTGAAGTTAGAAACCATAATTACACACATGTGGGAGGGTTGATTAAACATTTTGATTGGGTACCCCAAAGTTCCCACTGTGAAAGTTACAGTAAATCTGTTTTTAACCTGTCATGGTCAATATAAACTGCATCTTTGACCTCCGATTAAATTCCCCGACTCAGCTGTTGCACTTGTTCCTGTGGAGGAAAAAAAAACTCAGCAACATGCACACACCCATACAAAAAAGTACACACACAAACACACACACGGATAAAACCTGCACTGTGGTTTCATACAAATTTGTTCTTTCACAACCAAGGTCAGCATATGGGTCTTAAAAAATAAATTGCTTCTGAAAGCTTTCCCAGCAGATGGCGGCCATCTTGGCTTATCGGTGTATAGGTGTGATTTTTGAGCCGGGTTGTGCTCCATCGCAGCCTCTCCTGACCGGCTGATTGAACACAGGTGTAACGGCTGAATTACAGTCTCACTGTTGGACATTAACCCCCTATATCTGGACTGAAATAGTCATTACTGATGACACCCAATGTAATTGCTAATTTTACAGCTCAGTAGGCACATTTTCCACTCGTCTTCTCATTCAACACCTCGTTCTTTTCTATACCAGTCCAGGCTTAAGTTATTCACCTCTCTTTTCTATCTTTCGCTATATTCCAGTCGTAAGAGCAATTTCTACCTGTCTCTCTTACAGAGGTGTCAGTCAGCCGCCTCATGGGTAAAACTGCAAGGAAAACATAAACTGTGTTCTTCACTTTGTAGTTCTCCTCTCACATGTAACTACAGTATGTGTAACTATTCATTCACTTCCTGTACTTGCTTATTGTCAGCATGTCTTGCGAAAAACACCCTGGACACTTCATTAGCCTGCTGCTGGGCTCACACATAAACACTCAGGAGCAATTTAGAGTTTGTATTTACTTGTTTTTGCAACTCCAAAGAAATACAAGACTTTAGCAAGAGCACCCAGAGAAAACCCACATGAAGGAAACTAGGTCCACACAAGAAGAAATATTTTGTCTCAATTCTGTCAAAACTATTTACATGTATCTGTTAATTGCTGAAAAGCACACACTGGTAAGGTTGGAACAGTATAGCAGAACTCCAAGTTACTCCAACACAATGTACAGAAAAAAGGAAAATAATTTACATTTCAAACATGTCACAGAAGATTACAGGCTTCCTTGCTGCAGAGTGCTAAAAAGATTTCAAAATTAGATCTCTTTAAGCCATGAGATTGGACTCACCTGTGGAAGCTGTTGGATAAAACAATGAAGACAAAGAGAGAAAAAGTGCCTTTTCAAACAGATTGTCTCTGTTGCAAACTCTGTCAAATGAATCGCACAGTGTACTAAACTAGATTGCAGAAGTGGGATGTATGTAGCTCACGGTGGTTACGCTGATCACCTGAGGCTCATATATGCAAAGAAGCTCAGCTGTTGTAGGATTTCCTCAAATTTGAACTACTAGTACTGTATGTGGCTGATTTTTGGTAAAGAAAGCATCATTTTCCAACATCTTTTGCAACATCTACCATCAACAAATATACCTCAAGCAAGACTGTTGCATTCACAAACATGTCAGCATATCTTTATTTGCAGTAACATGGCGGGGGAAACTACTGTGTTATTGATGGCTTTTCTTTGCATTACTTCTCACCTGAACTCAACCAGGACCTCTGACACTCTGAAAGGATACTTGCGTTATCATATCATAACCCAATCAGCCTCATGTCACTCATACTTGTACTCGTGATAATTATTCCACCTGATCCTTAGTGTAATTCCCAGGTGCCAATTGTTTAAATTGGTTTGAAAATCCCATTTTCTTTCTATTCAGGATCAGGGTATTCGTCTTACTTTTATGCCGGTTTTTCAAAGCAACATTGGGCTGGATCACCCTGACCCAGATACAGTTTTCAAGATGATCAAATCCATATTACCAGTGCTCTAAATAGGACAAAATATCACAATGTGGGCTACCAGCTATGTCAAGAAAAGTTAGAAGAGCCAACATGGGGTCACTGGAAGTTTTCCTCATTTTGACACAAAACACAAAAATTCTTTTATGACCCCTCATCTGAGCCACAACAAATACAAAACAAATATACATTAGGAACTATACATAGTGGACATTTTGAAAATGTCTTAAAAAGGCTAAAAGTCCCATAGTTCTTCTTTATTTGAGAAAGAGAGAACAGAAATTATTTTTAAAAGGTTCATCTCCGATGACTGTTTTTTTTTAAATTAAATACAGTGATGAATGACAGAAAAATACAATGTTTTTTTATTTTTTTAAATCCGTTTGGGGGATTATTTCATGGAGAAAAGATCATTTTTCTTTGTATTTTACTTTTACTTTACTATACTGAATCGCTTAATTGGTAGCCTATGTCTACTTTATCAACTTTATCCCTGTTACAATGGTTACAGAAGTCAAGTGCAAAATATGTAAAAGCGTATACACTAAATGATAAAAATGTATTATTCGACCAATTTAACTAAATTTTCTCCCTGGAATCCACCATAAAATCCTACCCGTTGGGATAAGGATAGTACTGTTTCTTGGATCAACTTTATCCAAATCCTACTGACAAGTTTTGAATAACACAAACGGAAGGTTTGATCCAGATTCAAACCAGGATCGGATTCCGTGATCTAATCTGGTTTTCAGATTCCTTCTTTCCCTTTTGAACAACCCATTTTCAAGACTTGATCCAATCCGATATCCAACATCTGATCACTTTACCTTTGAACAACTGGCCCCAAAAGATTTAATCAGATTTAAACTCCAATTTCCTAACATGTTGACATTTTGCGTATTTATCCAACTTTTGTACAGGTATACCGTATAGTGGTCATTTATGTGAGATATGATTGCATTAATATCCAGTATTGTCTGCTACTAGATAGCACAAACACAGACTCTACAAAAAAAGCCAGCCAAATTCAGAATAGAACCTGAATATATTAATCTCAAAGCAACGATTTAGGGACATTGGGATTGCAGGAGTGTTACTAGAGGAGACGTTAAGGTCAGGGTGACTTCTGCACTGCTGCATTCATTCACTGACTGACAGGTTGCTGATAGAAGTCAGATGAGAGGCAGAAAACTTAAACATATTTTCTTTAATAAAAAACAACAACTGTATAGTAGGTGCTGAAATAACCTCTCATGTTTGAACCAAAGGGAGCAAAGGTCTTGATCCCGAGTTGGCAACGGCCACATGCTCATCTGCATTTGCACCGAGGTCAACTCCACTCAACGAGGGACTCTGGGCTCAAGGATGAAGCGCAGGTGACTGCCCTTGAACAAGACGGCATACATAAGAGATAACTGTTGAGGATAAAAAGTATGGTGCTACAAAGAGAGGTGTTTACTTTTACAGATAAAAGTGCGTACACGTTTGAGAGGGTTTTGAAAACCAATTCAATTTAGATATGGAAAGCAAATCCATCAGCTTTGAAAAGAAAATTCATAAGAGCAAACAAAGTTGAAACGGCTTCAGGAAATCATTTGATGAGAAGAACAGAGAATGTATTAATACTTTCCTGTGTCCTTATAGCACGTTGATGGCAAAAAAAACAGCCATCTCTTAGCTTCTCTGAGCACTTGGCTTGATGATAATATGAAAGTTGACAGAATAAATCGGAGGTTATGAATTTATTTCGTTCACCTTTAACCAACTGTCAGCACCGTTTACTTATTTCCAACGAGATGGCAAAATGAACGTATAAAAGCTATCTGAACATGATTGGATGTCACGTTGCTTCGATGTAAAAAGGCAGATGGGATGGTGAGCAAAGCAAATTAATATAAACACACTTCTAATCAAAAGAAGATTTCAGGTGCTTTGAAATATTCTTGACAGTCGTGTTCCTTGCTTGTCACATGTAATGGACTTGGATGTTGATACATTAAACTGACATTTCAATGACTTTGAGATGGGGTTTTTCTCAGTCTGAATTGTTTTTTCCTGTATCATTACACTCAAATGACTTATTGAAAACATTATTTGTGCATTCATATATATTAGAGTGGCTTTTTATTCAATACCAAAGCATTTTTTGGAACAAGGTAGAAAACAACAAGGTCATATTAGATTGAGACTGAGTGAGGCTCATTAAAGCCGCTATCTATGAACCCATGTGTTTGACAAGGGAACTAACTCCCTTCAAGAAAACACGCATTTTTGGGAAGGAAGTGTTTATTACAACACACAAATGGCATAGTGGGACAACAAAACACACAAGATGGTGTGTTGGAGGGAAATCCAACCCTTGCATCTCATTCTTCTGTGACGGGGCGCTACCTATGTTAGCTCTCAAAGACTGACCTTAGATGTTGCCTGTATGTTTGATTAGCGTGTTAGCACTGTATGTTTGCTTGATGATCACACGGGTTTCAAACATCTGTTAACCTAGCCCTTATATTATACCCGTTATAATGACCACGCAACATGCAACTGTCTTTGTCAACTACGTGTCTGTCAGGTAGTCTTAGTGGCATCTCAAAGGAAAGTTCTTCTTCTTCTTCTTCTTCTTCTTCTTCTTCTTCTTCTTCTTCTTCTTCAACTATAAACAAAAGTTCTTCTTCTTCTTCTATAAAAAAAGTTCTTCTTCTTCTTCTTCTTCTTGTAGAAAGGAAATTTCTTCCTCTATAAAAAAGGTTCTTCTTCTTCAATAAAGGAAAGTTCTTCTTCTTCTATAAAAAAGGTTCTTCTTCTTCAATAAAGGAAAGTTCTTCTTTGATAAAGGAAAGTTATTCTTCTTCTTCCTCTTCTTCTTCTTCTTCTTCTTCTTCTTCTTCTATAAAGGAAAGTTCTTTCTCTTATCCTTCTATAAAGGAAAGTTATTCTTCTTCTTCAAAGGAAAGTTCTTCTTTTTCTTCTTCTATAAAGGAAAATTCTTCTTCTTCTTTAAAAGGAATGTTCTTCTTCTTCTTCTTCTTCTTCTACAAAGGAAAGTTCTTCTTCTTCTTCCTCTTCTTCTTCTTCTTCTTCTTCTTCTTCTTCTATAAAGGAAAGTTCTTTCTCTTCTCCTTCTATAAAGGAAAGTTCTTCTTCTATAAAGTTCTTCTTCTTCTTCAAAGGAAAGTTCTTCTTTTTCTTCTTCTATAAAGGAAAATTCTTCTTCTTCTTCTTTAAAAGGAATGTTCTTCTTCTCCTTCTTCTTCTTCTCCTTCTTTGGTAAGGTTTATTGGCGGTTGGCAAACCAACTCTAGGTGCGTTGCCACCAACTGGACTTAAGTGCAAAGAAATGAATGCGGTACAAAATAAAGAAATAAAGAAATAAATTAAAAAATTAAAAAACTAAAAACAAATAAATAAATCTAAATCCTCTGAGCTGAAAGAATTTCCCTTAAAAATGTCAATAGAAGATGATAGACCTTGCCGGCTGCCTTCCCCAAAAGCCCTGACAGTGAACATGTGTGTTGGTCGTTCTTAAGAAGCGCTCTCTTTACTGAATGTAAAGTGCGGTGAAGTAAAAAAGTTAAAAAAAACAGTTTCTGGCTGGTGACAGAATGCACGTTCTCCAGACGAATGTTTGCCTATTTTACATAATGAATAATTAAGTTGTGAGACGAGTATTGATCCTGTCTTCCACACGCTCAAGCCCACCTTCCTCCCATCACCAACGCTTCATTGTATATCATAAAGATTCCTTCCTGTTTCGCTGGTGTCCCAAATAAAGGAAAATTGGCCATGCACAACGGGTTTAAATTACTAGGACTTCCGGGGTAACAGGAATTGACCCGATTTTCTGACAATACATTTATTAGCCCTCAAGATATCTTGCAGCTTGATGAAACGTTATGATATAATAATAGTAGGTAAATTTGTAGCTTGATAGATTCATCAATTTTGGCTTTGTTAAGCCTTACTGTCTACTCACCTGAGACACCCCTGCTGTGTACTGTGTGTTGGAATGTTCCAATTAGGGGGTGGAGCTTCAGGTGTATATGAGCTTGAGGAAAACCTGAGGGAGCAGGAAGTAAGGCTGTTGGATGTCGTCAGTAGCGACTTGATTTAAGGTCAGTTTAGTGAACAGTTGTATTCTTAAATTATGGGATAGTGTTTTTGACTCCACAGTCAATTACCTTTATTGCTTGGATGTTTCCTTCCCAGTTTATTCATTTTAGTGTTACAATATCACCTCTGCGGCCTTATTTGGGAAAGCAATAAAAATCCTGTCTATTCAACTTCATCTCCGACTCATCCGGAGTGTTTACACCTGCTTACGACAGTAGCACTCAACATCAGAGCCTCCAGGGCGGGCAGGGTAAGTTTCTTGATATGAAAACCCCTTAAGTGTGTGATTTTGTTGTGTTGTCCTTAAACACTGAATTAATTATTACAATGAGCAGCAATGAATTGTTATGAAGCACTTGTACTTTACATGAGAATTTCATAATCCTACTCCACCTTTTAAGAGGAAGTGTGCAGGGTTTACAATAGAAACTAAATGAAAATAATATAACATCTAAGGAATTGTAAGTGACTTTTCAAAGACAGTAACGGGCTTTTAATAACAAAAATGAAAGTGTGGTAATAGTGGGTGTCATTTTGAAAGGCACACACAAGCTTTTGCTCCAGGTCTATTCTCAAATGAACCTGCACTCTTGGTGGTTGCAGGCATTTGCCTAAATCTCCGTTGAGCTGCATTTTTCAGCTTTCCCCACTTAATCACTAAATTTAACTGATTGCACAGAGGTGATTGACTGAGGTGATTAACAAGGGAACAAGAGCAGAAATGGCAACAACTAATGAGGCACACTGGGACTCAGAGGGTAAGGCTCTGTTGTTGCTTCAACAACAGAGCCAGTAAACAACATGCTGACTCATGCAGTGACACAGAGGCAGATTCTTAACGCTCTTTTAGCTGCACTCTTCGCATCTGCACATAAAGTGTTGTATGCACACAGGAAATGAACACGTACACAAACAGAGTGTACATTCACAATTAGACCTGTGGACAGTCAGAAGATGTAGCTCTCAGAATTGATATTTGAAAAATCTACAGCCTTTCTCCTTCTGGTCAAACCTCCATATCTCCCCCTCTCATGCTTTCCTTTCACCCCTGGAGGGGTGTGGGGTGTGTGGTGTGTGGGTGGGGGTATGCTGACAGACGTCCATACAGCCTGAGGGAGGTTGAGGCTCTGAATGAGACTGGCAGATGTGTGTGTCTCGAGGGCCAGTGGCCCTGGTGTTAACCCTGTGTGCTAATACTCAAAAGACAGCGATAAGACAAATTTTAATTTTGATTTTTTTTCATTTAGCATCCAAAAAACGTACATACCAAGTGTCTTGTGTCATGTGTCATTTACTGTGTTCTCTACTTACAACTTCTGCATGTACAAATGACAAACCAATCGGTAACATTTTATAATGACAATCAGTTATTGATGATAAATTGATAGTTAACTAACCTTTAGTTCACTTCCATTTTACTGTTAACAAGCAATTCAATTATTTTTAATAAAATATTAGTAGTGCTGTAAACAGTTTACTGTTGCACATATCATTTCCCTCATATACTACATTAGGTATTCAGTACTGGTTAAAAAATGAACGTAAGCATTTAAGAAACCAATTTTATAACATCTGTAAACATTACATAGATAGATGGACCAGATATTCCTAACCCGTTGTTAAGGGTTACTGTCTGTAAACATTGTCTGGATGGTTATTATATAGTTGCAACAGATGACTATAATAACTTGTTAAATAGTTATTAAATACTTTGTAAACCATCTAAAAACATTATCTGGACCCTATTGTAAAGTTGTGTCTGATATTTGTCATAGTACAATGTATGTATGTACAATGTATCATTGCTTGGTAAATTGATTCGTTAAATTATATAAAAGCATAACGTTTTTTATTTATATCTTTTTTAATTTAACCGTTATTTATTCAGGGAAGGTTCACTGGTTTGCTGATCACATTCACAGTTCCACATTCATACCTGGAAGCTGGCCACTGAGCACAATTCCAAAAATAACTGTAAACGTAAAGTTAATAATTTAGTGTTACGTAGTGTTGAAAACGTCACAAGTGACAAACGGTGAAAAAAAACGTCAAAAGTGTTGAAAAAGTGGACAAAAACGTGCAAAAAAGTTAAAAACATTGAGGGGGAAAAAAAAGTGTTGTTTTTCAATTTTGACAGGAAGGCAACACAAGGGTCAACAATGTGTTAGGAACATCTGGTACATCTATCTATGTAATGTTTACAGATGGTTTAAAATGTTTTTTTAAGGGTTAAAAACCATTTTTAAGTCTTAGCCCGATACCTAATATAGTATTTGAGGGATATAATGTGTGTAAGAATAAGCTGTTAATTTTCAGTGTTACCAAGCAGTCACTTGGATAATTATACACAACCTTGGCTTTGCAATAAGTTGCTAAAAGCAATGTATTCAATGTGATATGACTTCTTTTTGTTAATGGACACCCGAAGGTGTCTGAAGCAGGCTATTGATCTGCATGTGGGCTGGGATCAGATTTATACTTTGATTTCCTGGAGTAAACACAAAGTATCTAGATAGGGATGTAAACCACCGCCCAGTCTGTTGACTCTATTCGTCATATATATATATATTCTCTGTTCGATAACTCAATAAAGTGTTTAAGACAGCTGCTGCTGAGGGAGGAACTTCAAGGCAAGCATGTCTCAGTTAATGTATTTCTGTCAGCGGGATGGCGGGACCTAGGGATGGAGGAGGAGAAGGACGGATGGATGGAGGTAAGAGGTGAGTGATCTCTCCATTACTTTCACTCCCTTTGTCTTTCTTTACCACCTGTCTTGCTCTTTTTCTCCCTCGTCCTTTCTCTTCATTGGGACCACACATGCAGGGAAGGAATGGGATGTTGGGACCGTCCAATCTTACAGGAACTATGGCTGCAGTTACAGCCATTAATTGTATTAAAGTGCCATTCCCCAATTATGTTCTGTTTGGTTTTCATAACTGCTTGTTTCATTGATTGCAGCAAACTATTAAAGTTCTTGTTGACATATGTACATACCAATCAGGTTTTCCAAATAGTTTTGTCTCTTTGTTCACTTTCTCCTGTTTGTCAATTCCAAAGTTTGCACCCATTGGGTTTTGATAATGAAACATAAATGTTTAGAAGTCCAAAACTTTCTTTTGAGACCCGTAACAAATTGTTTTTCTTCCTAAAAACTTAAAGGGGTGGTTCAAGATTTTGGACCTCAGACCTTTTATTTCCAAGTTAGCCGGTGTGTTGTTTTTTTTTATCAGTGGAGACAGTTGTCATCCAATCCTTCCAGTTGCAGAGTTTGCTGATGCAATAGTGTGAGTCAATGGTATCTGCTAAACTGCCATTAGAAACCTCCTACCCACTCTACAGTACACCAAAAGCAAATACATTTCAACTCCAGACTATCAATGTAAATGTCCGTTAATAGAATAATGTGAGAAATAAAACTATCATTGCATGACATTGACATTGAGGGACTTGAGCCTTGTACATTGTTGTTGAAACGTGGGATTGGAAAAAAAGGACCAGGAAACATGGTGATTCAGTGTACATTAAGAAATTGTAAAATCTCTAGGGCATCTCCATTGGGTGCTGTCTCTGCAGACACTCTTTCTCTTTCTGGCCTTTCAGCAACCATGTCTTTTAGTACTTCATCTGTGTATTCAAGCTCATACAGGTACAGTTCGTTGGATGACACACTTTCCACATCTTCGTCGTCTTCAAAGTCCGAAACACTGGCATGGCTATCACACGTGGTCATAGTGTTATATCTTGTTGATTCCAGCGGCAGGTAAATAAACTTGCGTGATTGTCATGTGAAGCGGCTTTCTTGGTTGCCTAGGTAACATCACTCCGCTGCTGCTGTAGCCTGTGCTACCAACTACAGGGAACAAAGTATGACTATTGCAATGCAATGCAAGGGTAGTTTTGTTTCTAACATAATTCTATCAGCAGACATTTACATTGATAGTCTGGAGTTATAATTAGTTTGCCTTTGGTGTACTGTGGAGTGGGTAAGACTGTTTTTAATGGCAGGCTAGCAGAATAAAAAGTATTGAAAACTGTCTGCACTTATAGAAAACACACTGGCTAACTTGGAAAAAAGGTCTTGTGTCCAAAATCCTAAACCACCTCTTTAAAGAATCTACAGATTTTTGATGACAAAATGAGTGAAATGGAAAACATGTCTTCTAGAGCTAGGGCTTCATCAAATGCATCTCTGTGTAATTCACAACTTGTTGTTTGTGTGTTCCAAAGTATTGGCCAATTGTTTCCAGAGAGATTATACTGACATGTCAGCCCATCACAGCTGTTTATTACATTACCTAACATATGATCCCTCTAAACTCTCATAGGACAAAGACGGAGACAGAGTGAGAGAGACAGAGAGGTATCCAAGATGAATGGACTGACAATCAGGCAAACCTCAGATTCTCCCATCCTCATGAATACGGATAAACCAGCCCACCAGGAGAGAATACACAGCTTGCTTTAATGCGTATTACAGCAATAATAAGAGAGAAGCTACTTAGATCACATTAATTCTCCAGAGTCTCATCCTAAATAACAGCTTACATGTAGCTTACTTAGATAGATAGGCGGATGGTTGTGAGGGATGGAGTGCCTGCATTCACTCAAGCTAAAGAGACTTTTTTAAGCACATGAACTCCAACGCAGTGAGTGTGTGTGTGAGTGTGTGTGTTACATGCATGCATATTTGTATTTGTGCAAGAAAATAAAAAGCTGTGGCAATCATATTTCCAGAAAATGTAATTGACTCCCATTACACCCACAGAGCCCTCAGTGCCATTACACCACAGGGCAAATTAGTCACCATGAAGATAAATGGGTCCACAAAATACAATAACTTACCATGTAGAATTACCTATGAATTATTTACAGAGCTACTCATAAGAGCCATAGGAGAGGAGGGTGCAGAGGCCTGAATTCCTGGGTAAAAGAATCTTGGTATTTGAAAAATATCTTCATGGTACATCCTTCCTCGCACACATGACCAACCAAGCATGTGAGCACATGCCAAGACACATAAGCACACACAAATGATAGCATATCACCGTTGCACACTGCATATCACTCATCACCGTGCACATACACACACATTCACATGCTCTCGCACAAACTGGCCATATCCTATTCATGCAAATTTTTGTGGCGCTGTATGTTATCCGTGGCTTGACACCAGACCATTAGTTACAGTCTCTTGTCCAGCTGTCAGACTGTGAGTCCCTGGAAATCTTCTGAGCTACATCGTACTGACAAAACTTGTGTTTCACATGCACAAAAGCACACATTTACAATTGCATACCTGCACACTGGGAGGTAGGGATACTGTATACTGATAGACAACAGATTACACTGCTGGGTATCACAGCTGAATTTGAAGGGTACAGTAAAAGTAGAGACAAGTCTACATGAGTCAAATTAAAAAGCTCCATGAGATAGATTTCCATTTTACAGTAATGGCTAGTCCTTTTTGAACAGCAAAATGTATTAATCCAAGCTTAATTTCATTACAAAATCAAGACAGACATACAAAGGAGAAGCACTTGCTTGTAAAGTAGGTAGATGCAGAGTTTTGACCATGTGTGCAAAGTGTAGGGGGTGAGGATTTACTGGTCTAAGCCATGTGCTGTCCAGAGCATATCAGGTTTATGCAAGCTAGGTTTGCAGGGGTGTGACCATTTGACTACCCTTTTCTGCTATCTGACAGTGAACGATGTGTCCGTAACGAGGTGGCGACGGACAAATTACGTAACGGGAACCCAACCTGTGAGACGAGCCATTAATCTTGGTAAAGCAGGGACGGCCGCTGGACCTGGTCTGCTCACTGTAACAGGAAGGGTAGCATTAGGATTTCATGCCTCTCTGACTCCTTCCAGGCATGTCCTGTGTTCTGGCTTTATGAACAGAACACAACCTGATTTCCCTGAGGATCCAAGCTATAAGATCATCTCTGGTTCTGCACGCATGAAGCCTCTAAGAATAGGACAAGTGATCTAGGTCAGGTCACAAGACCATTAAACAGTACAATGTGGCAAAATCAATATAGCATATTCATGTCAGATGATGGTGAAGATGGTTTATGTGGGGCACAATAGGGGCAAAACTTGTTCACTTGTATTTCTCTGGTTTGCTCCTGCATACCATTAACAATGCAAGCCGGTTGAATTGGGGACTTTGAATTGTGCAATATAGCATGACTTTGAGTGATTGTGTATTTAGCTTTGCAGTGGACTGGGCTGATGAAGTGTGCTTGCACTATATCCCACATTGTCTAAAATCAATATGTAGGGATATGGAAGTAGGCTATTTGTTTATACAATGCCAGTCAGTGATCCAACTGTTTCATGCTGTGTTTATCTGAAATTTTAATGGATAGGTTTAATTATTGCAAAAACTGTGACCAAAATCAGTAATACAATTAAAGTCCAGCTCGAGTTGCCTGTTTACTTTAATTTGTCAACCCTCGTGTTGTCCTTGCAACAATTTGACATTTTCGTCCCCTTTTCAAACTTTCTTTTTTTAGTTTTCACTAACACCATCTTACTACCATTAGTGTTAATGTGCTTTTTGGAAGTCATGGTCAATAACCCTCATTTATATAGAATTATACCTAATATTTAAATTAAAAAAGAAGAAATTATGAATTATTTTGACTAATAGTTAAGATCAGTGGAACGTACAGATGAGTTTAGTCAAGAAGGAAAGTGATCATTTGGATTTGCAAAGAGCGTTGTAAGGAATCTAATCCATTTTTTGTGGTACTTTGATTACATTTTTTTAAAGGGGTCAAATTTGACTCGAGGACAACAGGAAGGTTAAACAAATGTATTAAAAGAGACTTTCAATTCCTAAATCCACATTGATTTATTTCCATGGCCTTTAATTTCCTACTGCCACAGTTGTTTATTATATTCTATAAAAAAGCTTGTAAAACATCAACCCTGTTGTCTACAGTCAAGATATGAACATCATTTTTTTAGGACAAACTGGGTTATTAGAAAATTTGGGTTGCAGTGAGGTCACTTGCATGTTAAAAATGGTTGTAGGGTCTTAAAGACAAATAAATAAATAAAACAAATCGAATAAAATGAATCTTCCAGATATGTATTGATAGCAGAAACAAATAAGTAATAAATAAGCCATTTTCCTTTCTAAAACACTTCTCATATGTCATTGGAGTCACAGTGGGAAGAAATAATCATAACTTATACAGTTGACAAAATACATACATTTTTTCAAAGAAAGTCAAGACGCTATTGCTCTCATGACATTTAATTATGCCAATAATAACATAATAATGATGATGATGATATTACACCCACACCAATGCTGCACAAACAAATGCGTGTCAAATATGTGCGCCTCTAGGCCTTCTTTGCAGCAAATTGGCCTTTTTGTCCCTTCTGGCTTTCCATACAAGAGGGGTGACGTTATCTCCCATATATTGGCATACTGGGGCCTTTGTTTCCGTAAACAGACACAGAGGAGAGACGGAGACGCGAGCCAGCGGCAGAAATGAGCCAAAACGCGATGAATTATGGACAAAGTGGATCAATCTTGGATGTAACAGTGTGGATTTAAAGCCCAACGACCCCGAAACAGGCTGGAAGTTCCAGGCTCAATAGAAAATCACCTGTAGAGGCTAGAGAGACCCGGAAGAGAATTCCGTGATCGCTAACTCGTCAGGTTTTAGAGGCAACTTTTGGTGAGTCAATAGCAGTTATGGTTAAAAAATGATTAAACTATGAAACAGAGGTGCTGTTTTTACTCGTGGACGAGTGTCTCGGTCTCAGAAGAAGCTGTTCTTTTTAATTCTTCATATCATGAAAAGTATTTTATCTCTAATTTCTCCAATTTAATACCTCATTTATTTATTCAGAATATATTTTATCATTGATCTGAATCTGTGAAGCAAAGAGTGAAAAATTTACAGTACTGGTCGGTTTATATCTGTGTCTTAGTCTGCTGCTTTCTTTTGACTATGATAAATGAACTGAATCGCAAGTTTTTGGGAAGCTACAGTAGGTCTTGCACCTTAACTTATTTAAGGCTTTCAGAGTGGTTTTCTGATGATTTCTTTAAAATATGAGATGTTAGTACATCATTCATTGGTGTGCCCCACAAACCCTGTTTGGAGACTTTCAAGGGCAGCAGTAAACCGCTTGCTTTCCAAAGTTTTGCAAGAGATCCTGGACCTCTTGAGGTAAACATTTATCTATTTCGACGTGGAGCTGTTATGAGTGCACCGCCATCTCAGAAGACCTTCAGTATCAAAAATAGAGTGGGGGTGATGCAACAAACAAAACAGAACCAAACAATAGTGCACGACACAGCACCTCTGCCAGCAGGGTGACTGGGGTGCAGGCTCCAATGATTGATGATGAGAGAGAGCGTAGTATCCCCTCTCAGCCATGATAGGAGGCTGGAAGAGCGTAGAGAGGTGAATATAAGGAATAAATGAAGCCATGAAGGTGCAGCAGCATAGCCACAACCTCATGTCTGTTTTATTTACCCCTTAGACACGACTCATTAAACATAAAGCACATTTTCTCCACCTTTGCCATGGTATAAAGGAGTGAAAGCATATGTAGCATATTTTAACATGTCTGTATGGTGTACTGTGTGAGTGAACAGACACTGTACAAACCATAACCATATTTTTATATTACTGCACAGTTCTCACAGCATAAGTCTTAATGACAGGTATCATTAAATTTTACTTCGTCAAGTAACATTCAATGAATGATGAAGGTTTGAGCGCTAGAACTTTAATAAAGTAAGTAAAAAGTGAGCAAGTACTGGAATATTTTTTCCACCTACTTAGTTTTTTTCCAAATCATAATCAAATTCATGACTTAGGACGTGAATGAAGGATTTAAGTTTTTTAGTATTCCGTAATGCAAGACGTAAGTTGATGAATTGCAGTTAAGTAGTCACATCCTCTTCTGCTGTAAACTAAACATAAAAGGCATATATTTTATTACACAAAAGTTGAATTCTGAAAGTTAAATACTTTAAGATATAAGAAAAGAAAGCAAACTGCAGAATTACCAGTGTTCAGTCAAAAGATTTTTCTCCAGAGAAACCTTGTCTTTGTCATCTCTATATCCCCAAATTTAATAATTATGCCTGTGTGCCTATACAAATACCAATATTAGGGCTAATGCCAGAGTATACATGTGGGAGTGTGTGGGTGAAGTAAAGAATGACTACAGTATTTTCCCTTACTTATTATGGTTGGGGTCTGACTGGCTGTGAGTTTTTGTTTTCTTTACTGTTTTTCTATCGGAGTTTTCTGTTGACCTGCCCTGTTTGTGCCTGCTGTTTTCTTTTCCTCACTCTCCCTCCTGCTGAAGCCAGCTGACCGCGCACACCTGAATCTCATCCACAATCACCTGCTCCCGCCGCTCACCCCTGCATTCCATCTCCAATCAACAACAGTGTATCAACCCCGGCTCTTCAAACCATCTTCGCTTGATCGTTGCTCCAGTCACGCTGGTGAAACTCGATAGAAGCCTCTTATCTTTGTGTTACATGTTACTTACCTCTTTTGTTTTCTTCCCTGTAGTCATCCCCTCCACTCCCATTCCCGTCTCCGGTCAGCTGGCTTCTCCTCTCAGCGCCCCTCCCACGGCATCCTGCTTCAGCCGTTCTCTGTCTCCGATCCTAGTTCCCAGGTTCTCCTACTCGGCTCCACGCTCCTGGCTCTCCCACGCTTCCTCTACTGTGTCTCCTCCTCGCCTCCACGCTCCTGGCTCTCCCACGCGTCCTCTCCTGTGTCTCCTCCTCGGCTTTACGCTCCTGGCTCTCCCACGCTTCCTCTACTGTGTCTCCTCCTCGCCTCCACGCTCTTGGCTCTCCCGCGCTTCCTCTACTGTGTCTCCTCCTCGCCTCCACGCTCCTGGCTCTCCCACGCTTCCTCTTCTGTGTCTCCTCCTCGGCTTTACGCTCCTGGCTCTCCCAAGCTTCCTCTCTTGTGTCTCCTCCTCGGCTACACGCTCCTGGCTCTCCCACGCTTCCTCTCCTGTGTCTCCTCCTCGCCTCCACGCTCCTGGCTCTCCCAACCTTCCTCTCTTGTGTCTCCTCCTCGGCTCCACGCTCCTGGCTCTACCACGCTGCCTCTCCTATGTGTCTCTTCCTTGGCTACACGCTCCTGGCTCTCCCGCGCTTCCTCTCCTGTAGTCTCCTCCTTGCCTCCCCGCTTCCCCGAGTGTCCTCACTCCCGGAGACTTCCCTAGCCTCATGTCCTCTGCGCCCCGGTTCCTGGTGTCTGCCTCCCCACTTCCATTCTCCCTCATTGACATAAATCCTTTTATGTTTGGTGGACCGTTGCATTTGAGCCTGTCTGTTCCTGACATAACATTACTTCCTGTTTCAGCAGTGTTCCACTCAGTTTTTGGCCTTCTTGCTATATGTGTGTGATAATTATCATAGGCTCTGTGGGTATTTCTTTCCATTGTATAATCTCTAAGCCAGGCCATTTTACTCTGTTACTGCTGTTTTGTCAAATTAGATTAATTCCCCCCCGTCAGCGTTTACCACTAGTTATAAACACTTAAACAGATGGGATGTAATTCTTTTGTGGAAGTGTTGCAGTCTGGCCGAAGTGCTGTGGCCACATCTTATTCCATTGTTGATGTTTACAGCTCTGAGTCCACGGGGAGATTGAAGAAGTTTGATTACTGGCTCAGACTGATAGAAATCCACCACAATTTTGCCAGTTGAAAGGATGACAGCATGTTGAAACACTGTCACATTATTGTACAATTTTGAGATACTGTATGCCTTTTCATTTCAGTAAAAAAAAAGCTCATTGTGCATTGCTGCATCTTAACATTGAACCAGAACGACAAAGCTACGATTGGAACCTGACAATCTTTAAAGGAAAACAACTTTTTTGTTCTCCATGGAGATTTACTTTAATAAACAGACTTGTCAGTTATCTCACAAACAACTCATGTTCATTGCAAACAGCGGTTGAAAATTTGATACTTGTCATTGATAACACTCAAAGTTAAACACAGTGTATGTTGCTGTTGATTTCCTTCCAGGATTTTAGATTTGTTCATGGTGCTGTCCCAGTGCCACCTCCCTTCCCACATTTTCCCATACAATGTTTTGTGTATTTTTGTAAGTTATGGATAAAAAAAAGCATATAGTTGTGCAGCAGTGTGATGAGCTTTCTAACAGATGGCATGTCCTCACTTCTAAACTGACTGTTATTGGCTGGTTGCTGCGACTGGACAGTCATCGTAAACTCACCATATGTTCCAATATGCCGCACAGATTGAGCCAGGGGGCAAGTGTTTTTAAGGGCGTAGAGTGGTAAGATGAAACATTCATAAAGGGATCGAGCATATGCTCATATCATATCATCTTCACTTTATTTCAGTTGCCACAGACAAGCAGTAGTTTGAGGAAAATCTGTACAAAAGCAACATAAAAGGTACTTAAATGAGATTCAGATTCCATATTTAGGAACTTCAACCACTTACCAGTTAATAGTGAAAACATGATTCATGATGCATCATTTGATAATAACCACTGCTTGTAATTTGTAATTTATTCTAAATGTATTGGCTCCAATCTGAGTCATAGGCTAGTTGATTTCTATCTTTGAAAAGCAATTGTTGACCATTTCTCACATAAGGGCAGAGTGTAACCAGGACAGGATCTTCTCTCCAGAGCTGCAAATGGTTCCTTTTCTCACTGTGAATGAATTTTTCTCAGTGGCTTGACAGCTGAGGCAGCAGAGGAGAGCAAGTGATAGAGAGTAGGGGGAATAGAGAGGGAGAAAGAGAGAGAGAAGGCAAAAGTGGCTGCAGGTGTCAAGCCTCTTGAAATTGGTTACCTTCCCTCCTGGAGATGGGGCGTGTTCGTGTGTGTGTGTATGTGTGTGTGTGTGTCTGCAAATGCACGTTGAGTCACGTTTGCCTCAGCTTTTCCGTGGGTGCATGTGACTGGGGTTAGTAGTGTAATGATTTGTCTTTGGCATCCCTTGAGTGAATGCAGACTCTCACCCACCTCACCACAGGAATAACACATTAAAGGAAATGGGTGAATAAGATTTCAATGTGAGATGGAGGGAAAGTAGCCTTTCTGACACCACACTGTATGAAACTCTCAGCTATAGCCTGGAGACAAAGCTTGTCCTGAAGTGACAAGTGCTTGCAGAAAGTTAAAGTGACATTTCAGTTTGGTGGTTTGACGTTGTAACCCTGTGCCAGGGCAAGGATTGATCAGTACCTCTCACCGGGGTAGATGGACAATCCTTTAAAGGAAGGTAGAAAATAGAGAAAAGGCTTGTTATTCCATTCCATACCCTACAAGATCTCCATCTGAAAAAAGTGTAATAAATCAACTGCAAGTGAACTAATACTATTAGCTTTCTACGCGAACAGAACACAGAGTTTTTGCCCAGACAGCCAGTCTAGAACAATAAATGTCATTCAATCACTCTGTTTCTCCCTTAGTTGAAATGGCACTCAGGAATGAGTGCTGGGGGCAACATTAAGTGCCCCTAGCAAATTCTGTTTGACCAGTGATCCATGGTCTTGTTCCTGTTAGACAAGTGTACCACTAAATTGTGACATATGGAGCATCCCAAGTTATTGGTTTCCAAATCCTTTAGAGTGACTCAGCTGTGGATTGTACTGACTAAAGAAATGTGATTTGCAGCCCCGGATCTGGACTAATTTGAAGGGAGGGGAAGTGAGAGATGTTGGTTTGGCATCAAAAACTAGTGGTAATTTCAGTTTTTGTGGCTGATAATGTGCCTTTAGGGAGAACCATTAAGTGCATGCGTGTGATATTATCGCACGATTATAAAAATATAATAGCAAAGGCTGTATAGTGCAGTAAGTGGCTTCACACAGTGAGCTGCGTCCTGATCCGAGTACTCTTGATCCCAAGTCCAGATTGTTTGATTAGTGTGAGCACGATCTGTACCTAAGTCCACTTGTAAAAGCGGTCTCAGTAGAGTTAATGTGTGGTTGCATAGGGTGTAAAAACAATTCTACCATTATACGGAAGTGGACTACCATTTACTATGTCAATGAGCCGTTTTTAACCAGTTATGAAACTGTCTCAATTTAATACTGATGCCACAATATCAGACGTCGGCGCAGCCCGCCGCCGACAGACCCAGATCCACTTTGCTACCCCTCTTGAGCTTCAGTGGTTGGTTGAGAGCTCAGGGTCCTACAGTTGTGGCTCTTCCTCCACCAGATCTATACCTGGCTAAATTGCTTTTCTTTTTCCAATGCATTTTTCCAATTATCATATGTTACATATTCTTCTTGCTACAGTATCAGAGAATGCTAGGTTAAGTGATATAACCTTGTCGTTTGATGGCCAGTATCTGAGAAAATAAACAATGCTGGTTTGTCTTACTCAATCGCCCACAAAATCAGTTTTGGGGTGGGGAAGGCAAATATTATGTAAATCTCCACCCCCCTAGAGAAAAACTTTGAAAACCGCAGCAGCAAGTATTGCTTCTATTGACCCAGGCAGGCCCTCGGAGTTCCTGGCCACGTGCCACGCATTACTGCTTCTCCATCACCGAACAGAGCACTGCTGGGATGTACTTGTTGTTCATCCACCCTGGCAACCAATTAAAAAACAGCTGGAGTTTTGCAGAGCCATTGAAGATAAGGGCCATTCTCCAGCGTGCAGCATTCGCACAACTGCACCGTATTATCCTCAAGGGATAATCAGCCAGCCAACAGCAATACCATGCAAATCAGAGTGAAAGGAAGAGCTCTCCTCAAACTACTATATGCTTCCAAAGATCAAATTGTGCTAGAGCCCGACCTTTTTTGTTGTTGTGATTGGCACAATACTGCATCACGTTAGCATTTCATTACAAAATCCCAAAATGAAAGCTATATGTACACATCAGGTTTAATTTTAATCACACATACAGTGGGTACGGAAAGTATTCAGACCCCTTTAAATTTTTCACTCTTTGTTTCATTGCAGCCTTTTTCCAA
>NC_048411.1:3840029-3858947 GCF_013103735.1 Etheostoma cragini | reverse complement strand
TTTTTGGAAAATGGCTGCAATGAAACAAAGAGTGAAAAATTTAAAGGGGTCTGAATACTTTCCGTACCCACTGTAAACAAGTGCAGTGCAGTTTGACACTCCATCCAGGGCTATCTGTGTCTGAAGAGAGCATACTGCCCCTACAGACTGGGGAAGCTAGAGTGATAAAAATGTCCTGGTGTACAGTACTTGTCCTGTGTGAACTTTAAAAGGCTTACAATCTATTTTGGCTTTGACTGATGCTCAAAGAGACCCTGCTAGACAAGCAATCAGGAAAACTATCATACTACCGGCAGCTGGTTCAGCAGTATGCACTAGTGATCTAATTAGCACAACCACATTAATGATGATTGTGTGTCTCATGGGTCCATGGTGTTTGCGTTACATCTGTAGAGCTTTGTGGGCACGGCCACCTCATAGGTCTTACAACAAGACCATACATTGGAGGGAATAAGGTAGTTTTAATGTTTTATTAACACAGCTGTAATGGCATGCTACAGTTAAGGCTAGTTAGAATCAGCTTCATACTTTTAGGGATTGCTAAGAATTTAGTGTTAGGTCTATCTGTTTTACAACAAATTTAAATGAATGGTTTGATTCCTTAATGAACCTCAATAGAAACAAAGGTTTGCTTCATAACCAGAAATTATTTTTCTACATCTGTTTGACACATAAAGAGTTTGTTTACATATTAATCAAATGACTAATAATGTTTCCTTAATGTTTGCTGGGACTTTGGATCCTAAAATGTATACATGTTCATCTAATGACTATAATTTTTCTTATGTATTTGCTTGGATTTTGTCCTTGAGTTCTTGAGTGTGTCCAGGCAAATGTCTGATCAAAAGGTCACACTGGCCTGTTTCCTATGGCAGTGCATTATCCATAGGACATACTGTTTCTCAGTGTGTATAGGAAACATGTGTATGCATTATGAAGTTGTTCACTGACTCTATCTCCTTTTGGATGTCTTTCCTCCAGCCAGAGACAGATTGGAATCTTTTCAGGTCCGGCTGCCAGGAGTTCACAACGCGGAGAGGTCCGCTGCTCAAACAGAATCTCTGATCCCTGATAACATCTTTCCACTCTCTGCTCTGGCGTTCCCTTCATCTTACCCTTTCTATTTCCTTCTGTTCTTCTCCTCTGGCTCCACCCAAGCCTTTTTTACCAGCCCAACATTGCTGATAAAATAATGATTTCTAGGGTGCACGGGTGGCGATGGCGCAAAACTGTCCCCGGCTACCACAGTGAGATGGGTTCATTCCCAGGTAGTGGTACCTTCAGCCAGGTTGTGCATTCCAGCAAAGCTAGTGGGAAGCCAATGAGGGATCACGCTATTGTTGCTGGACCAGTGACTTTTATGGTTGGTAAGAGTGGTTGCACAGAAGATTTCTGGGTAATAGTGTGAATCACAATTCAGAAGCTTGACTGATTTTGAAATTGAGACTTGAATTTGCCTAAATACCAGTTTGTGTGTATGAATTTGTGAATGACTATTCACAAGTGCTTGTTGGTCACCGGTGTTGTGAGGACACACTATGCCTTTAGGCATGGGTTCATGTAGTTTTGTGTGAGCGTGTGCGTGTTTGTGTGAGTGTAGGTATGTATGTGTGCGTGCGTGCAGCCTTTTAATAGTGTCTCCCTTTAATCTTGGGTTTATCGGCTGGTCACTGAGGTGGGACTGGCACCAAGACGTCAGTCATCTGGCTGGCCAACCAGAACCTCTTTATTTCCACTGTCACTGGAACCCATTTGGAAGGGTGGAGAGATTTAGTTTGGCTCTCTTATCTGTGCAGACAGTCAGAACTCACATAGCTGAACTTGTGTATCTTTTCCGCCTTCTGGATAGAGTGAGGGTAAAAGAGTCCTTAAGGCTAAAAGTCCCTCATGAATATGTTCTGTGAATCTGCAGCACATGTCTGATAACACACAGAATCCGCTGCACTCTAAACCTAAATGCATGCAATAAATGTTTGGGGAAATATTTATACTTACTTCTGTAATAACATATTTATTTTCAGTGTAGTGGTTGAAAATGAAACTGTACTGCATATACTTTGATCCTTTTCTCAGCTCCGGCCTGATAGGACTGATTATTATTATTATTATTATTATTATTATCATTATTATTATCCCCAGAAACAACTACATTTGTGCAGGTATGATGTATTAATCCATGCTTATTTAGTAATTTCACATAGCTGAAGTCTGAACTAACTAACTGAACTGAAGTCACTATCATACTCACAGAATTATTGTGCTACATCATCAAAGTCATCTTTGTTAGTCTCCCTAAGGAGGAATTTGACACTGAGTAACATTGTTGCGCGACTGTTACAACAGACACACAACAACAAGTACAGGGTTAAAACAATTAAAAGACCAATGTACAGTAAACATATGGGTTACTCAACAAGCTGTGCAAATTAAAGAATTAAAGATTACAAATGACTATTTTCTCTACTAAAATAAGATAAAAGCCATCCTTCCTACATTCTTCCTACAACCACTCAATCCAACTTCCATATGCATCCATGCATTCAGTCATAGTATAAAAAAAAAACTTCTGATAGGTGTGTGCTGTAGATAAGAAGACATCATGCTATTTCCCTCTGTCTTCTGTTATCAACATGACAACATTTATGCTGGATCTTATTTCATTATTGCACATTTCTTTGGAAATGCTAGAACATACACAGTAGTCATGAAAATCCTAGGATGGCAATTTTCTTTTACATGAGGAACTATACCATGTGTCACTTTCACAATTCCAGGTTTTAAATGTTTGGACTTCTTTACCAGTTGGAATTATGTTTTTAGGATACTGGAAAACTAATTTCCAACGCATTTTGACCCCTAGTAAAACTGCTATCAGAACACAAACACTACAAAACTTGCTACAAAAAAAGCATTACTTTTAGAAATAATATCCTATGTATGGACAAGTCAGCACGTTTAGATCAACTGCACACACATTCGGGTTCCTTTAGTCTTTGAAATTATCGCTTGAAAAAGTACATACACAACTAATAGTATACATTGTCACAATTTTGCTGTGAAATTGAATGAATTCATGCTTGAAATTTGACAGAATAGCCCCTTTTGGTGTACAATTGTAAGGGAGAAATGGTCTTGAAGGAAGGAACTGGAGAAATAGGGAAGCTATGGAGGGAACAGAGGAAAAAAAAAAGCAAAACACTGAAGCGGCATGTTTCCATTTTAGCAGGGCAGTTAGAGTGGCTTTGCCACAAGCATGCATCAGGCCAGTTAAGAGGTTAGGCCTGGCGAGTCATTACTGTCAGAGCTAATGTAGAGAGATGAGGAGAGGGACCAGGGAGGTAAGCACTCACTAATGAATGAACACACCGCTAAGTTCAACAATTACACGGCCATGTAAATGTAAGGATAACACACCAACACAAGCGGTCTGCTGCCGAACTCCCCAAACCTAACTGAGCCTGAGAACAAAGGTTAAGTCTATCCAGATACTTTTTTTTCGCAAAGCAACGGACGAAAGATTATACTTCCAATTTCCAAGCTAAGAGAAGGATCAAATGTCTTTCAAAGCAAAAGGATTTTATGGAAATGCCTCCTAGCATTCATTTTCTTAAGTTTTACAAAGTCAGAGGTTGAAAAAATAAACTCTGGGCATGTATTGGGACGTTCAACCCTGTGTAATTCAATAGACAATATGTTTCCCTGGTTTTATTCATTTTTCTGTAAAATGGAGACTGCTGGGCTGCCTGGCTGTTAAAACTGCCCCTATTCCAATAATAATTTCTTTTAACGTAAGCAATGGCTCAGTTCAGTTCCATGCATCATCCCCGTATTAAGAATCATATTTCCTGTAAAAGATTCACCTTCATTTGTTGTCTTGACATCTGGGGTCTATTAGTTTTTTTTTTACCTCCACTTTTCTTTAAACAGAGAAGTGAACCATCCCATTAAAGCAAACCAACCCCAGCGGCTTAATAACCTGTAAAACAGTGGCCCCCAACTTTAAATAAAACACAACAGTACTATAATATCGCCTTTTTATTGCATGTATCACACCCTTTTCTCTTGACCCAACAGTCACGTGTGGTTATGACTTATATTGGACATTTTTTAAATTCTTATAGGCTAAGAAGGTAGCCATGTTTCTCTGTTTTACATCATTGTAATTGTAATATATTTTGGGCTTTAAACATAACAGAGTAATAGATTATGAAAATAATAACAATAACTTGCAGGATTTAGTGTTTCATTGTGGGCCTTCTCTTAACTCCATTGTGTTTCTCAGCATATCAACTAATTATTATATGGTATAACATTGAAATGCCCCAAAACAAATAAAGTAACACAAAGTGCTACAGCCTAAATATGTATCTACATTACAAACATCTTAGTTAGTCTTAAGTAATTAATTAAGAGCTGTTCATACTGTAAACTGTATATTGTAACATAATAACATAATACTATTTATTCCAGCTTCATTTGCACTATGCTCCACATTTAAAATAATAACTATCATAATTCACTCCTGCACACTTTGCACTCCTCATTTCACTCATTGCACTATACCCTCTTTATTGTTTCTGTTTAGAGTGTGTATGTATTAGTGTGTATATGTTGTTTTGTGGTATGTTTTGTGTGTATAAGCGCATTGTGAGCAACAATGTTCCAAAGAAAAATTCATTGGATATCGCCTCATACCTGGCAAACAAAGCTGATTCCGATTCTGATTTAATGCAATATGTGTTTTTTTTTATTTAACTTCTTGCATTTAGTAGCATTTATACAGCAAATTGTCTTTCTATATACAGTACACATAATGTAAATGCACACCGTCTCGCGGTGCCTCTGTGCACAGTGTGTAACACCTCTCTAGGCTTTCTTCCAGCACTAAGCTGCTGCAGGATAAGCTCGTGAAAATGACACAATTACACTTTACTGAATCGCAAAATGCTTAAAGCCCGGCTTAAAGAATCCCTTTAAATGTGATAATGTAGTGTGCTGACACACGCACAAGCGTACGCACACACATTTCCAACTTAAATTGAAACAAAAATGAGCCGTACACCACACACCACCTCATTTTGACCATGTATTTGTGATTCACATCCAGGACTAGGTTGTTGTGTAAAAAGTATTTGGGATGTGATTTGTCTCTGTTCAAACAAACACAACAACCCCCAAATGCTCAGTCACGGCAATCTAACACATGCTTGTTCAACCTCAGCAGAGAGTGAAACAGTACTTATTCCGTCGCCGTTGGGCAGGACTCGTGGACCGTGGACCACCAACGCTGACACCCACTCTCTTGGCAGTCTCAGCTGTCCACCAATCAAGGGTGTTTACCGCCGCCTGCCTCATGATGTCATTCCCGCTCCCAATGCCAAACTAATAACCAGCGTGTACCCTGGAATGCACGTTTGTGTCTATGTGGATGTGTGTGCAGTATTCCACATGTCAGCGTCAACCGTTGTTCTTAATGAGCACTGAGTTGGAATGAGGGATAGCATGACGTGCAGCCTGAGCAGCAAAAGGTCAGCGCCGTAAACGACTCTGATGGTTTCATTTTTTTCCTTTTATTCTTCTCCTTTTCATCCTCTTTAGTCGACAGTCACTTATCAAAGCTTGGAAAATAATCAGGTTGATGGAGGAATGCAGGGGGATGTGGAGGATCTGTTCTTAAAGTCTGCAGAGAATTGACAGCGAACAGGCGGGCTGAGATAAAAGTTAAACAAAGGAGCGTTGTCCCTTATACTTTTTTTCTTCTTACTTTATATCTCATCTTTCGAAGAAAATGTTCATGATTATATTTCCACTGGGACATATTTTTTTGTATCTGCTTGAAGAGATAAGCCTTCTTTAAATATTACATGTTAATCAAATGCCAAAGTATAAAAGCAATGCAGCTTTAGTTGCATGCGGTAGAGTTCATATACCAAGTCCTCCGGGGAAAATTGCATTCATCATGATACCTTTTGACTTAATTTACAAGTCATGTCCTCTTTTTATGCTCATTGACCGTGTTGGTACACGTCAGGCACAAAGGTGTCATGGTTTAATTATAATTATTAATTATCAATGAGAAGATATTAACGTTGAGTCCGTTTGAAAGTAGAATTCAATAAGTTCATTGTGGAGCCCTTTACTGTTATGTCAATAAATATGTTGCCTTTCTGAATACACAAGCAACCCAAGAGGACCTCCAATATGACTGGGGTGGACAGCAAATGAGAAGAAGACAACAAATAATTGGACATTAAAGAGGCTTCATACAGCTCATGTACTGTATACATATGCAGAGAGAGAGAGAGCGAGAGAGGGTAGATACAATGCCACAGCTGAAAGTTAAATGACAGTCAATAGTAGGAAATGGTCTAAATATAAATCCTTTGCTCATAGATTAATGAAGCTGAGAGAGTGAGGAAAGAGAGGAGAGAGATTGCCCAGTTGGTGCTCCATCCATCATCTGTTTGGATCGGATGCCAGCTTGATACTGGGAACATTCGCTGATTAATATTCAGTACAGGGTGGAGGTCGCAGAATGATGTTTGATGAATTAGCCAGCTTTCCTCCGAGATGCTTGGATTTACTACTCCAAACTACCAAAGGATACCAGTGGAAGCATTTTAAGAACCCAAACCTGGACTATTCTGAAGAAGTGGATTTCAACGCGTTGCTTTAACCCTCGTGATGTCTTCCCTTCACAACATTTTTTTTTTAATCAACGTTTTAAACTTTTTCTTATGTTTTTGTCCCATTTTTCAACACTTGACATTTTTTTTCGTTTTCAACACTACGTAACACTAACTTATTAACAGTTATCAAACCTTATTTATAGGAAATTATGCCTAATGTTTGAATTAGAAAAGCAAATTTAGACCCAAATTAAAGGAATGTACGGTATGTTGATGGATAAACCACTTCAATTTTTTTTTTCCTATGCTATAAAATTGAGTAAGATACCCCAAAATAAATGAAAGTAGAGATTTGTGCTTGCCAAAGAGTGTTGGGTGGAATCAATCAATGTTATTTTGGGTAGTTAAAAAGAACACTGATATAGGAAAACGGGTCAATTTGATCCGAGGACCACATGAGGGATAACAGTGTCGATGTGCTTTGTTGGCTAAACATACATGATGAGGTTAATGACTCGTGTCTTGAACATTGGAAATGTGGGTCCTGAATTTGCACAGAAACCTGCAGAAACGCAGGTGTCAGCAGAATGGCGGTTAGAATGACCAACAGGGTCAGCATTTCTGTCACATGTGTGTCACCAGTGAGTGCCGTGGGTGACCACTGCTCAGCAAAAATGTCACACTGTCCCTGAAAATGGCACGGCAAACTGTATCGCTTTTAACTCCCAATCCCTCACACACATTTCTCTGATTCTCTCCACTTTTCTGTATGTTTCTCACTCAAACGTACACTTGCACAAAAAGGTACTCACACATTTGCACAGTGTCAGATTTTGGAGTAAAATGTCTAAGACGTACTGTAGAGCAGCAGCAGCGGCCGTAGCAACAGTGATGGAAGACCTTGGGTGTCAGCCTTGGCGTCGGCGGGCTAGATTCGTTTGCCCTGTGTTGTCATTATTTGGCTTTGCTGTTAGCTAGTAATGTCCGTGCGGTGAGGAACAGGAACTTGTGTGCTCACGGCATGGCAAAACATGTCATGCATTTCACAACTGTGTAAACACACTTTTCCAGAGGATTTTTTTAGACACCTGTACCGAGTTGTTCGGTAATCATTTTTGAGTGGTTGACCTTTTGTGCCTGAATGGAGTGAAAAAAATAAACTAAGAATATTTGAGAGAAATGCGTGAGCGGTGTGCAGAGACTGTGACATGACTGTTGCAAATGGTTGTCAATTAAACATGTTTTCTGCTTGTTCAATCACTAATAACCAATTATAAAACAGAGAAATAATGTATTGCCATGTAGGAGATTCAGAGAAGAATCGTGTTGCAAGATGAGTATATTTAACGGGTTCACACTAATTACAAACACATTGTTTTTGCTGACTAACTGTTATCCAGCCATGCAGGTGTCAGTAGTTAAGAGTGTATTTGCCCTGGTTTCCTGCTTTTAATGGTTGGGTCACAGTATTAAAAACTGTACTTCAAGTATTTTAACATATCTTTCAAGAAACAGTGTCTCTGAAAAGGCTATCATCATTTTTCATTGGGATTTGTTTTCACAGTAAACGCTGCTCATGACATTTTCAAATGTTATTTTTGAATGCCGTAAGCACCCCAAAGGAAATTTCCTTCACTTTCATTATGTTGGGGGCAATGGCAAGCACTTTAGAGCCAGGTATCTGAAACCTGAAGAAATTAAACCAATCTGCATGTGACAGTCTGCTTGAGTCACTTTCACTCCATCCAAATTCCCAGTCATGAGCAAGGCCATGTTACATGCCTCACAGTCACTAATCAAATGAAACAAGTAATGTCAACAAGTCTGCAGGTGTTATGCAAAAAAGAGAAAAAAGGGAATGTATGTTTATTTGCATTCCAACTTTTTCCACCCCATCACAGTTGACACCCGTACAGTATGAGCATCAGGTAATGAATCAACCTGCCGACTGTGCCAGACCTTCAGTGAGACAGGAGGCACACTGTTTGACTCGGTATATGGCGGATAGAGGAGACAAATTGGCACGCTAACGGGGGCAAAACTTGGGGAGTGGGGGGTGCTAGCTCTGCCTTTTTTCTGCCATACTTCTAAATGCATACAGCTGGCCTATCTCAGTTTTCAATTCCCATTCGAGGTGAATACAGAGCAAAGCAGATGGAGATATGACTAGCTAAATTGGACTAGGCTGTCCAAATATTACATGACCTCACACAAGCTTTTAGGGGTCATTCAAACTCACGCTGTGTGTTGTTATAGGCGACTTTGCACCAATTCACCAGTCAGACACTTGCATGAAAACACACGCTGAAATAAACACACAGACGTGTGCTCACACATCGGACTCGCTTACCCATAAGCTCTCCCAATCTTTACTTTGTTATCGCCGTGATACATACAGTACTCTTTAGCTGCAGAGAAATAGTTTTCAGCTGATTTCCAGCTTCGTATTGCTGAAACTCTCTGATGTCTGTATGGCATATACTACCTACTATAAGAAAAGGTCAGGAGTGTTAGCTATCATAGCGCAGCATCTTGGGCCAAGAAATTGCTGCTCACCAAAGTCTGGTTACATTGTGAAAGGCAATCTACTGTACACAGAAATAATACGTCATGCGATTTCACCTAAAACTTGAATTATCATTTTGTCTTTACACAATGTTGCGGTAGTTTTCAGAGGTCAGTGGTGAGTAGTCTCTCAGAGAGACATCTCTGATAGAGGAAAGCTGTCCTTTTTCTCCACAGCAATCCCTGAGCAAGGCATTTAACCTTCCAACTGCAGCAGCAGAGATGTTTCGTTGCCACAAGCTGTTAGGTTGTTACGGTACCAGGGAGTGTACCAGTGTGAAATTGTGCAACTGTGTACCAACTTTGTACCAACTGTGTACCAAGGTGAGGCTTTCAAAAGAAAACGCAGGCTGAGTTGGATTTTTTTGGAGCGATAAAGCCAGACCGTTTCAATAAAGGAAGATTTGAGCGAAAGAGCACTCTTTGGAACACAGGAAGACAGATGTTGGTACAGATGAGGCGATAATTTTTCTTTAATAAAGCCTGAGAAAAACAAAGCCACTATCACTGCCTTATTACTCCAAGATGTGAGATATTGCCAAAACCTTTATCAGAAAGACTTGGAGGAACTACGGTTATTTGTTCCAGAAGCTTTAAATGTAGGGAGGAAGAATGGCAGTGCTTTATGTTTGGGATGTGTAGAAGAAGTGACAATTCCTCGTTATAAAGATGGGACTGAAGCTTTTCTTCTCTGTCCACGTTTGTCTGTGTCACCTGCAGCTGATCGTCTTCCACCTGCTGGTGCTCTGCACATTCTGCCTGCCTGTTGCTTTCTTTCCGTCTCTGACTTCTCCCGGCTCGTTTTTTTTTTCATTAGAAAAAATGGTAGACATGGCCATAAATGAAGTACAATTTAAGGGAGGGAAAATCAATAGCGGGACATTAGGCCTTTCATTTGGAGTCTTACAAGGCCATCCTCTCGGTAATGTGCTGAGAAATTAGACATTGTGCTGATTCATGCAGTGCTATACTCTCTGTATTTGTGTGTGTGTGTGTGTGTGTGTGTGCGTGTGTGTCTGTATTGGTGTGTGAATGCAAAATTGCGTGCATAATAAGGTACATTGCATGTCAGATGTCAAAGTGTAAAGCAAAATTCAACAGTGCAACTTGTGTCAGAGCATCATCAACCCTATTCTCAATCAAACACACACACACACACACACACACACACACACACACACACACACACACTAGGTAGCAGGCAGAGTTATTATATCAAAGACATCCAATTTAAGTGCAGGCTCTGACCTGCATTCATTAAAAAAATGTAATGGCCACAGAATACGAGGACACAATGTTTCTGGTAAGACTGTTGCATTTTCTTGCTCCCCTCCTAATTTAGAGATTTTCTTTTCTGCGACTTTACTATGCATGCACATTCACGCACATACACACACACACACACACACACACATATACACACATGCACATAAGCAGACGTCCATCCCGACTGGGTTAAGAAAGTCTCTTTCTGAGCTGTTGATGACACACAGATGCAGGCCTCAGGCAGGAGAAATCTACCAGCATAGTTAAGCACTAGGTTGTTTTTTTTATAGATACTAACTTAGTCTTTAATTACCACAAATAAAATCACCTTGCTAGCGATGTTGTTTCTCCCATTGCCTACTGGGAATGGCTAAAATCTTGCAGATCAGAGTAAATGGTTTTCCATGTGTGACTTCACTTGGCTCATTAGCAGCCTAATTACAATTTTTATTCCTTATTGTCTACAGCTTTAGGGAGTTTGTTGTGAGTTGTCCTCAGTTAAATGTGATCCGTGGAAGACTGTTATAAGGTCAAAACTACAGTCCGTCATCGCCCTCTGATTCATTGGACCGTCATCCAGTCATCCCATTTTGGATCCATAAATAATTTTGCCAGTATGATATCCGGTAATGGCCTCAAATCATTTGCAGGCTTTTTCTGTAATGCAAGAATGGGATTCGTTATTGTCTTCATGGGAAAATCGACTTGCCTCGTAAGGTGGTAATTTATAAGCGCAGATTCAAAAGTCACACCCAAAAATGTCTGTCTTTAGACATGGAACATCGGTTGTGCTTTCCATTCTGTCAAGGGCATTACGGAAGGATGCAATCACACTGGCAGGAAATTCTGTTTGTAATGAGTTATAACCTGCAGAGCACTATAAATCATACTCCCCTAAACTCCTTACTCCCTCTGTTTCCCCCAAAACACACACACACACACACACACACACACACACACACACACACACACACTGCAGCAGCCATCACTGCACAAGGAGGCACATAGTTGGACGTGTGCATGCTTAAACAAACACTGATGCATTCAGACATGTACACACACACTCATCTCTATTGCGCGTTTAGTGTGCAAAAGTAAGAAAAGAGCGAAGACTACAGCTACATCATCTTCAGGACAAAGTAATTACTAACATACAGTAACTTGTGTAATTGCCCCAGTTTCCCGTTACAGTTTGCACACCATTTAAAACTGTGGAGAGAAAGTCAATTTCAGAGAAACCACTAAAAGACTGATCAGTGATTAGAGTCAAAAACACATCTGCACGGCCACTCATTTGAAGTGCTTATTGAATGGCTTGTTGGGAAAAGTTGGCAAACAATACCTTCATTTAAAAAATGAGTCCGCGCAATTCCTCCTCCCCACCTCCCCTGCTCTATGCTGAATTCCGGCTGTATAGCTGCGTACTGTTTTGTGGTTTCTCTTTGTAATGATAGAGATTTTTGCAATTATTATTTATGGTAACAGTGACTGTAATTGCTTTCCTCAGCTCATATCCTGATCATTATCATCACTCCTCTGTCCTTCACACCAGCCATGAATATATATTAGACTATACTCTATGGGCCTAATTGGAAAAGCATCTATGTACCCAGGACTTAAGAAACAAGGGTGACATAGGGTGAATAGGGGGAAGTCATGGCAGTGGTTTTGCTGTGGTCCCCTTTTTCTATTCAGTGTTTATTATTTTTCACGCAACAGTGAAACGCAAGCCCGTTTAGTTAGAGCAATAAAAGCAAATTAGGAGAACATGTGGATATTTCATTATGTGGTAGGGGGGCCCATCGAGGCACAGGTGGCATTTTTTTTTTACATTTAGCCTCTCAACAAGCCACTGATTGGCTGGATGTGTGTGAACTAAGACACCACATGCACCAATCATGTTGGTTCTTATTTTATTGTGCAAAATGTTCCCTGTGATGAATCATTTTTGGGTACTTTGTTCTTGTCCCTTTATATCTAATTTGCTCAGATCAGTAAGAATGTACATTTTCCTCACCATTATACTGTGTTTACTCTCACAATAATTACAATGAATATCCGGCTAATGCTTGCAGTGTAATCTGGTTTAGATATGCTTTATAAGATAATTTCTTTGCTCTCTCTAATTGTCCGTAATTAGCTCTAATGGATTCTTTTAAACCTGATGACAGAAGATTAATGAAGAGATGTGCTTCTATGAATACTATATGTGATATGAATTTAAACCACTGTGTGTTGTAATTCGCAAAGAGGTGTGTGAGATGCATTTCTTACAAAACGTTTCATGGACTTCATCAGTGTTTTCCTAATGTTCAAGCCAAGTAATGGATTGCATGCATTACATCACTGCTGTTTTCTACTTTTGTACCAAAGTGATCGTAAAAGTTAACATTTTAAACCTCATCCACATACATTACAATCATATTAATGTCAATGACCTAAAAAAGTAGGTATGCTTTGAACAAATGTTGGCAATGGTGTGTAACAATGTGTAATTTGTAGTAAATTGGCAAACACATACAAAGCCATTAGAACGATCCTTAAATGTCATAAGATATTAGAATATATATATAGAGGTAAGCTAGAATTTGGACACAATTCCTGGCTCGATACCTAAGAAGCTCTTGTACATCTGCTCCAATTAGGCCTCCTGCTGGAGGGTTAATATGAAGCTGTAATGGAAACTAGATGTTTGTCGGGTTTTATAATGTGCCTTGTTGTTGTGTAAGGTTGGTTCAATGAAGTCCTTTTGCTTGGAAGGAAAATAAAATGTGAAAGAAATCCTGTACTTCATGCATTTTACAAGTACATGCAAGGACACACACACACATGTCCTGTGTGCGCATACGGATCCAAAAAGGACATAACACAGTGTGTTATCAGCAAAACACACGATGCACATAACCAGCAATAACACCGTACTGATCACATATAAATCCCTAATCACATGCAGTACTCTGTTTCATGAGTCATATCCAGATCCAGTACGCTGTGCACTGAGCAACTTTATTTTTCCAAGAACAAAATAATCAGGGTTTTATTTGGACTTTAACAAGGCACGAAAACAAATTAGGTTTATTATAGAACCTGAACCAAGACAACTTTGGACAATGCAGCCTTGGAAGCCTTTTGTTTTGTCAGCGGGCAATGGGTGCAGGATGGATCTGGTGCTCACACATGCTGTTAAACCAAGAAAGCTAATTACTGATAGCCGTGGTCCTCAACTCACTGGGCTGAACAGAGTCGCTGAAGAAGATGGAAGATGTGGCAGAAGCACTGAGGCTCCCTGCTAGGCATATGTGCAATGTATGCTCATTATTTGGAGTTGGAACAGTCTTTTCCTTTATTTCTTTAGAACACCAGAGATATGTTTTTCCTAAGCCGCGAACTGAGTCAAAGTCAAATTGGTGACATTGTCAGTTAATTTTGTTTTAATCTGTACAATTGATTTGTCAAGTAAACAGGATTGTTGGCCGTTTTAGTTGGAAATTACGTTACTGTGGAGCTGGCGTACATGATGGCTTAGCATTGACTGTCTTTATCCTGTCCATGGGACTTGTTGATGGTAATGAGGACCTTTTCAGAGCAGCACTGAGGGAACTTAAGAGTTAAGGCTGCCACTGATGTCCTACAACTTTTTTACCAAAGCCCTTGCTCTGAAAAACTTAAATCTTTAGAAATAAGCAGATGTAAATAATTGGGGAGTCATCTTGGGAATGTAGGACGGACCTCCAACACAGGAAAGGCCCCGACAGACATAAGTAGGTAAAATTGATGTCTGATGTTTGCCCAACACCAACATAAAATTTGATTGTTATCTTCTCCAACCTAATGGCTGCAATAAAACATGCATTCATTTTAATGTTCATCCACGAGATGAAGAGAAAAACCCAAATAGTGCATTCTTCTATTTAAAGTCCCTGTCTCATAGCTCATACATCACCAAACCGTGACATGTCAGACATCAGAGGCTATTTTTCCCCCTGATGGAAACTTGTGGAGGAAGTGAGCAACTCTGGTGGCTTGGCAGTAACACACCAAGCAATAGAGTCTGCTCACGTCGTCATCCAGAAGTCCATGCACAAGCCCTGATCTCTCTTCCAGATGTAGAGTCACAATGCAAAGGCCTAACAACAGATAAGGTTAAAAAAGGGGGTCTCTCATCGATCAATTTCAGACTGGAAGCGACTGTCGGGGTCGGGGGAGCGTTTCATTATCTGTGATGCAAAACAGCTGAAGACCCACCACCTCCTCACCTTCAGGACCGACATGGCAGATGACCTATTAACTCTTCTGCACAGTGCAACGTGTTCTACTTACATCTCCCTTTGTAAAAATTCAAACCTCTACAATTCTAACATGTGTATTAGTTATCATCTTTAGTGGTGCCAGTGGTAGAATCAGAATCCTAATGTTATCCTTAAGTAAGTTTTGACTCGCAAAGGATTTGCCTTGGTGTATTTTTCATTCAATTTTATTCTATGCGCCACCTACTCAACATACTGAGAAAGATTTACAACATATCTGAATTTAAAACATTTGATGTATTTGGTAAATTTTCTACTGCATGATTTTGCCAATTGGATACCACGAAATAACGTTAAAAACGCACTTTTAAGGTAATTGTATCAGAGCTATCTATTGATCCGTTAATCAATCAAAATTTGACTGCATCTATTTAAACTACCTATTCCATGTTTGTCTTTAATCCAGCAGACATGTACTAAATGAATCTCTGTTTCATGCCGTTGTAAATTCTTCAGTCTTTTTTATGATATTGTATGGACAAAATGTAAATGGTAAAAGGTAATCAGAAAAATAATGAACAAATCAATGATATGTATGGCTTGTTGCAGCCCTGAACTGTCAATAAAATCAATTAAACCATAAAAAATATTGCCTTTTGTAAAATTCAAAATACCATTAAGGTACATTTCACCTCCGGAAATGGACAGTTTTCAGTGTGGCTTACTGTTTTCAATTATTGAAAGTATTGTGTAGTGGTCAATCACAGCCATCTATTATTTCTTTAAGCACCATTAACTATTGGCAGAAAATTCAAAATTTGTATTATTAAATGTGTTCTACATGCCAGTTTACCACTAATCGTTAAAATGCATCCTTGACATCCATCCGCGAAAAAAATAATCACGTTGCTTTGATATCAATCGGGCATTTCAGGATAATTTGGGTGCTATTTGTTGCGGCTAATGCAAGCATGCAGCATCACATCTAATGTCAAATGAGTAAGATGTTTTTTGCAGTTTTTTTTTTTTAGGCGATCAAGTTAATTTGCATCAAATTAATTTGAGTTTGTTTTCTCTTAGTGGGAGTCTCCTCAGTGGAATACAGGAACTATGTGAACCCCCATCAGCAGTGGGTTCTGCGTGTTTGTTCAACCCTCTATCATCATCTGTCCAAAATTAAAAAAAAAAAAAAAAGCATCCAAAAGTAATCTTCTGGCCTGTCCTCTGCAATACTTATCATTGGTAAAAAAAACATGGAAACATGTTTCCAGTTAATTCAGACCAGGAAAAGGTGGACAGGACGAAGAAGGCGGGGCACGGTTCCCAGGCATTAATACCAAAGAGAAACATGATCTAAATCCTTATTAATTTCTGCGGAAGAAAAACATGCGGGACCAAACATTCAGCCCTGTGTTCATTTAACCGTGAAAGGAGAAGGATACTCATCTATTTGCAACAGTAAAAGCCATCTCACTGTAGTTTAAGAGATGTTATCCTCCATTCCCTTATTTTTCAATTTATCCTTGACTAAAAAGCTTAGGTCATGGGGAGTCATTGACTGCGGAGATATGTCTATTCAAAAATTTCACGGCATTACTGTAGCGTGAAAAAGCAGACAAGGCATAAATCATAACCATATGAATTGTGTTTAAGTGAAACTGACTTGTGCATCATTATAGTTGGAATTCATCTGTGGGATGTGCTGTGAAATAAACACACTGTATATATTGTACAATTAAATTAACCTAACAGCTCAAGCCTGTAAAGCCAAATAGACCATGTTCTGAAAACCTTGTACTTCAAACACAGGAAAGGTCTTCAGGACCACATGTGGTGTCTGTTTTGGTTAGATGTGGACTGAAACGAAGGGGAGCAGAGAAGAGGAAGACACACAGAGGGAGGTCTAGTGAGTGTAAAGGGGAGCCGATTATTCCTCATCCTCTTGGGGGAGACAAAACGCAGTGTAACTTCATCACGTTCTTCCTTCTTTCAGCATGCAAGCAGCAGCAACATTTTTGACTTCCTCTACCCCCGCCTACCATCTTAGATGGATTCTGATGTCAGAAACAGGCGTGACTCCTAACTCAATCTGTCGTCCGCAGGAGACTGCGGGATCTGTGAGAGGTCAGTGCCACAGGCTGCCATTCTGCCACCTCAAATGACAATGGATGACGTTAATAGCAGGAGGAACCATAAAGCCTTATCAGATTAGAGAAACAATGAAACCATGACATATTACTGCTGGCTAAACACCACACTGGGAAAAGTCACTGATAGTGGTTTTCAAGAGTTTTACTGCTGTTTTATTCCTTGCTCGTGTTTATATTTCACAAGGTCTCTGTAGGCTTCCGCACAGTACCCCTTATTCTGTGTTTATGCCTTCCTTCCCTGTAGGTTCCTTTGTTTGTATGATTACTTTGAAAATGAACACGCTTACTAGCTCCTCTGTTGGTTCACATTTTTCTTTTCTGCCTGTGTGTGAGTCGCCATCCTGGGAAACATAAATGGCATCTTCTCCCCCCCCACCCGCCGCCGCCCCCCCCCCCTAAAACGATCATGTGTGTTTGATAAAAATCTTCCTGGTCTCTCTTCATTTGTCGGCAGCCGCTAACCAGCTCCAGCTCTGCCTTCAGCTGCCTACCATTTTATCATGCATGCTCTAATCAAAGCCAGCCCTGCCTGGACACACACACACACACGCACACACACACACACACACATATTTGTGTGCACATGCAGACATGCAAACGAGAGTGCACATGCTTGCACATCTCTCACGCCCTCTAATATGGTTTCAATTGTCTGTTTGAGCTTCAGAAATGGCAACAGTATTCTATTGTGACCAATAAAATATGTCGCCCACAGCGACGTTTATTTATGTATTTAGAACTGGGTGAACAACGTGATTTTATCCTTTTCCAACTGATCCAAATGGTGATTGCAGCATTCTTAAACATTTCTGTGAAAGCTGCCCACAGGAAAACTGTGAGCAGCATTACAAGATTATTTACAACAAATATGCCTGGGGTGTCTATGTAATTTTCAGGCAGTGTAGTAGGTCATTTATCACAATATGAATTCAGAATTACTGCTGTAGGTACAGGGGGGTCTAAAGTGGGGGGAAATGTGTTTTCTATTCAGAGTAATTGATGTAAGGCATTTTAATGCATTAACATCTAGCTGCTTATGATTAGACGTGAGCTAAATGAACATATCAAGCTTCAGCTTCTCTCCTGTTTACAAAGGTTTATGATGTGTAAATTTACATAAGATGAATCCCAGAAATCTCTCTGCCACATGTGGATTTCTGTGTGCCAATAAACACGGGCCAGGCCACAGGTTGTTGGGGTCAACGTCTCTCCTGTTCAACTAGAGAACAGGCAGGCAACAGATTTTTATCTTCCCTTCTGGAAAGCACCTGGAGTATTTACACACACGCGCACGAACACACACACAAACACACACACACACACACACACACACACAAACACACACACTCTGCACTGGAGTGAATGACAGCCCATTCAGACCTCTGACCTTCCCAAAGGAAGACTGAGTGGGAGAGTGTGTGTTGTAGTGAGAGAGTTATAGTGTGTGTGCAGGCATGCTTGGGTGGGAGCGTATGTTTGCATGTAAGTGCACATGTGCACCGTCTGAAATTCAAAAGAAAGTAGGCGTGGGAAGGGGCATATTTTTTCTCATCACTTTCTTGTGTGTTCCTCTTAAAATGGCAACATTTAATATGGCTACACCGTATTTTGCAGCTCTGCCAATAAAGCATAATTGAATGAAAGTGAATAGAGTGCGAGTGATTATAGAGAGAACAGTAAAAGTAGTTCTCACATTTACTGTGGACATAATTTCCAACAGACAGGTCATTTACAGCTCTCTGTTCAGTTCAGCCCACAGGAGCTCAGCGGGCTCATTCAGACGCTGTTTTAAATTCTTGTCCGTTTGATTCTAATGAAAGGAGAACAACATTAAATTAAGTGATGGAAGTCTCTTTTATACAGACCGTAGTGGTCCCCTAAGACTGTATCTGAAGTCTCTTTTAGACAGATCTTAGTGGTCTTCTAGTACTGCATCTGAGGTCTCTTTCCCAAAATACTGCATTGGTGTAGATTTACAGCCACTAGAGCCAGTCCCATAATGAGCTTTCATTAGTATGTGCCATTTCTGAGTCTGTAGCTTTTGAGGAGAGGGGGGGGGGG
>NC_048411.1:3818322-3839815 GCF_013103735.1 Etheostoma cragini | reverse complement strand
TAGGCAGGCTGGGGGAACTCATAATAAGCTTAAAAAAAAACTCATAAAGTGAATGGGACCTTTAAGACAGGACACAGTCCTTTGTCGTAATATTTCTGGCTAAAAGATGCATTTGTGAAAAAAATTCTAATACAGCATTTACTTCATCTACAATCTATCAAAGTACTGAATAACTTTTTTTTAATTCATACATAATACAGCTTAAAAATGTATGACTGCATTTTCTTGTAGCCAAAGGTGGTGTTTAAAAAAAACACTGACCGACACATTCAGACAAATCAACTATGCTGAATAAAATACAAATAAATACCAGTAAATGTAATGTAAAACCAAATAAATATGTACATAGGCATTTACAGTTGATATGAATAAGTGTTTCACAACTGTAAAACTGTTCTTTCTCTTTGTCTTCTAACTTAGATTTCAGAATTCCCAATGTAGCTTTGCGTCATATTTTAATATTCTCTGTCAATTTCTACAAAATACAATGAATGTATCTTAAGTTTTCAGAGTTAAATCCATCTCAGTTAATGCGATTTTACTATACTTAGATTTTTCCCCCAGCCATTAACTTTAATTCATGGATTGTTTAATGTGTTCAGGGCCTTTAACTAATAATAAAGAGTTATGAAGAAAATAATTAATAAATATAATTATTATAATGATAACAAGTATTTTAGAGGAGGAGCTGGCACTGGGGATGTCTCACTTTGAAAGCCATTAAAAAGACATTCATGTTTATTTATTGGGAGATGAAACTAACAAATTTTCAATAAGCTCTACACTTTAATATACAAATATCACTGCAGTTCTGTATGGGCCATAGAGTCCGTGTGCATGCATATGTTTGTGTGTGTGTGTGTGTGTGTGTGTGTCTGTGTTTGAGTAAGAAGACACTCCTTGCCTCTACACACACATTATTTAAACAACACCTTCTTTCCGGCAGCCAAGAGGCATTTTTCTTCTTAATTCTTTATCTTAGAATTAGTGTGTTTGTGTCTTTGACTAGTAACTCCATGTAGACCCCCCCCCCCCCCCCCCCCCCCCCCCCCCACACACACACACACACACACACACACTTAAATTGTAAAACCATAGATCTGGGCCAGGGGTGAAAGAGCTTTAGCTGTTTGCTTAAGCCTTGACTTTATTGGGTGGCAGGAGTTGCCTCCCCCTTTCACACCATTAATCTTTTTGAAAGGTTTCTTCCTTCTGAGATCCCGCTCTCACAAATCTGACCTAAATGCATTCGCTCGGACATTTTTGGGGCTGTGATTTGGCAAACAGCGAGGTGTATTGGGAAGTTTTCTCAGAAAAATGCTCTCGCCACTTTTTTAAAACTAAGTAAACAAGGCTATGAACTACCCTATAATGAGTCACATCATATACTTAAATAGTTTCCACAAGATCCAGGGTCTAATATACACAGGGGTGTCAAGTAGTAATTATAAAAATAAAACTCTCTATTTTGCTACTCTAAATCTAGAAGCCTCAGACACATGGAAAGTGATGCATTGTACATTACTGGCAAAGGAAACAGTGACTTGGTTGGATAAACAAGAGAACTGTGTACTTATGCGTCCATGCAGTGATTAACCAGGGCTATCTGACCGTGACTAATGTAGTTCATAAGGTTTTTAGAAGAAACAGCAAACAATTCAATTTAAATGCACATTTCATGATGGAAATCTGAAAATGTTTAAATTTTCTTACTCACAGTGGATTGAGAGTAGAAGTTTTTTTGAAGTGAAGTGTAGGAAGGTAGGTGTAGGTGGTAGGTGTAAGAAGTGTAGTCTAAAAGGTTGAGAATAAACCAACCATGCTTACGGCTCTGTGAGACTGCTAAATGCTAATGTTGGCATGCTAACTTGCTGATGTAAGGGAGGTATAATGGTAACCATCTTCATCATGTTGGCATAGTAACGTTTGCTAATTGGGACACAAAACAAAGGAATGGGAATGGAATCCGTTTGGTATTAGGTCATGAACTCAAACACTGAACAATTTCAAAATGCGTTGGCACTATGTAAGTCACAGGATTATCAAAGCTGTTCCAATTCATACTAAGAGGACATAAATGTGTGTAACAAGTTTCATGGCAATCCATCCAATAGTTATACCAACCTTGGCCTCACTGGAGTGGTGCTGCAAACTTGGCAACAAGCATATTAGGTTAATATGTTAAGGGAATTTCACACATACTTTAAATTTCCTTCGGAATGAATAAAGTATCTATCTATCTATCTATCTATCTATCTATCTATCTATCTATCTATCTATCTATCTATCTATCTATCTATCTATCTATCTATCTATCTATCTATCTATCTATCTCAAAATTAAACCTGTGAAACCTTCCCCAGAATACAGACGGGACCAAACAGCATTGTCAACAGCATTATTTTGGATGGTTGTGATTGTCAGATCAATACAGGAAGTTCTAGCGGGCTGTTGTCAGGTTCTAAAAGAAGAGTTGCTCCTTTAAGGAATCGTTGAACACATCACAAGAGTGATGGCGGATGCGCTCAGAGCAGACAGCTGTCGGCTATCAGAGCAGAGAATAAAATTAGCAGTTTACTTGTTAAGTGGTGGTAAATGTAGGATACAGTGTGAGGTTTCAGTTTGTCTCTTAATAAATGCCACTCCTCAAAACTCAAGTAAAGTTCCCTTGTCATGCTTCTCAACAGCGCAATGAAACAAAAAGAGCTGGAGTCAGTTGGAATAAAATTCAAAAGAATTCCGACACCAGAGAGAGGTTACAAGAGGACAGGGAGGCCCGTCTACAAACCAATCAATAACAAGTATCGGGAGACGCGGCTTGCGTATGTGATATTGCGGCAAGACGTTGTTATGTCATGTACAGTTTTTCACTGCGCTTGCATAACTGCAGTGTGATCAAATGTATACAATGTAACAAACACGTGAACCTGGGTTTGGAATTTCCGGTGTGAGAAAGAGAGAGAGAGAGAGAGGAAAAGAGAGAGAGCGCTGAATTAACTTATGCTGAGCTTCATAACACTTTAACAAATTTAACGTAAAATTTACAGTAACTTACTGGCAACATTTGTCCAGCAAATTACTGTGAATTATTTTTACAGTAAAGGTACCATACTTAGATTTACAGTATTTTATGTATTCATTGTAAAATACAAAACAATTAATCACAACATAAGATAAAAATACAATAGTTTACTTCACAGTACTATAGTGGCTGCATTGTGATTTTTCACAATAGTGCTTTGATTACTGTGATTTCAATTGCAGTACTTAGACTACTGTGATTGTGTCATGTTGACAAGGTTGTAACGTGAACTTAACAGCATTCTACTGTAAAAATCACGTGCAGTAGTGTTACTGTGAAATCTAAAGGAAATAACTGGAGATTTCAAAGCCGGTATATACAGTATACATGTATTCAGTGAACAGTGGGTGCATTTTGTACCCTTGGTGCTACAGTATTGGTCAAAATTAGAGTAAATGTTGGGAATTGCAAGGCAATATCATTACAGTACTTAGAGGAAAACACAAGAAATTTAAATGATTATGGCAGATGTCTATTTACATGAAGTCAAACACAGAGCATGACTTTTTAATGGAAAAGCAGGTACTGCTCTTGAACTGTACTGTACTTTTATCAGTGGAAACATGAATGTGTAAGCACGAGTTTGACAGATGGGTTGCATTCTGCCAAATGTATGCCTCTTGTGTATCTCTTAGCATTTAGCATATTCATTACATGAGTGCTTCATCTGCAGCAAAAACAATGACCCAGTTGTTTACCTTCACCTCCAATTCAATTCTGAGACGTTTCTGGCTGACCAGTGTATGTGTATGTGTGATTTACTGTGATATTAGCATATGTTATAGCAATTTTAGCATACAGAAGACCACTTAAAAAACTCCAGAATACGTGAATTGAGGTCTGTTTTGAATTATTGTATCATCTTGGTGTACTGAGTCTCTTAACAGATACACTTTTGTACAGCATGAAAGGGAAAGTATTCATAAAAGATAAATTTTCTCAACTGCGATGGTGCTTATGAGATGTTAGGATCACAGGAATGTATCTTTACCACAAAACAGTGGCCTGAGTGTGAGAGACGATATGAACAGTTTGGCACTGACTGTGCTGAAGGCATCATGCCGAGCTGATTGTTTGATAGCGGGTCAGATGTGGACTTAAAAATAGAATTTGACAAAAAAAAAGCTCAGCAAACATTGCTGGCCATTCAGTGTAAGGACAATGTGTAATGTGTAGGGACAATAGGTGGAAAATCCTGCGAAATATGGAGCAATGCTGTTTTCAACCCTGAAATTTCACTATCATTACAAGCATTATTTAAAAAAAAAGGCCAGATGATGGCAATTTAAAGCCAGCTGTTTATTATGTATTCCAGAAGACATAACGGATGAAGAGCGCCACAAAATACACAGTAAAAACCTGTGGATCTGAGATGCATATTCCAGCATATTGTCTGCATTGCCATGTGTTTTATGATATGTCAACTTGGGTTTATTCCACTTCCTTGCTTTCTAAACATAAAATTGTATCAGCTGTAAACAGAATCAACCCTTGTTTGGGCTTTTTGTACATAGACAGGTTTTCATTGTGTAGTCTGGCTTGTGCTGCAGGTAGTCTTGATGAAAAACGCAATGGGATCCTTATTATGACATCATGTATTTCTGATAAACTTCTAACACGGATGGAAATTTCCCTAACGACCTTGTCTTTGTTGTTAACAATCTGTAGCTTTAGGACAAAAAGTGCAGTACGTGAAAGCAAAGATCTTTAAAGTCTGAACCCAAGAAAAAGAAGTCCTATGTGTGATTATTCCCAGGCGTTGCCTCCTTGCATTCTTCAAATATATAATCAGAATGACAATGTACACTGGGTTTACCGTCCATCACTCTGGATCTGTAAGTAAAAGAAGTAAGTTTTCCTCTCTGGAAAAATAACATGCCTCAGTTAACTTATGTAGAATTTACAATCTACACATCCCCTTAATTTCTGAAATGCTTCCCCAACACAGTAATATTCCATCTGTGCTGTTGTTGCTTTTGGTTCTGCTGTTTTACCTCTTACAGCCTTGCACTGGAGTACACTGAAGGCCACAACATCTGAAACATCTGTCCCTGTCTAAGCCCCTCATTGAGTTGATGAAATGTCTTTGGCAGACAGTCATTTTTCGAGTGCAAACCTGACTCTATTTACAGTTGAAGAGGCTGATCAAAGTTTCTAAACCGTGATTGTGCCAACCGCTTTGTGACCGGCTCACCTCATTCCTGTCCACACATTAGGGAACGTGGGTTACAGCGCTGTCCTTTGAAGACTACTTTGACTTCTTCTGATGGATCATACAATCCATTTTTAACCTTTTAGTTGTTGGCTGATTGATTTTGAGATTATATTAATAGTTTCTCAGCTTTATGAATTCTAACCTTTTAGTACCTTGTTGCTGGCAGAGCTCTTTCTTGTCCTCAAATTTTTATGTTTTGTGCCTCATTGACCACAAGAGGGCAGATTTCCTCTTGAGTATTTATCAATTACCATGTATTAGTTGTCCAGTAATGGAAAATAAGGTTGCTTGATTATGGATAATATCATATTCATGATTATTTTTGATCAATATTGAAATCACGGTTATTTAAAGGGATTATTCATTGACTTTTGGAAAGATTTTGCAGTTATTGAACAAACAAAAAAAAACGCAACAGTGAAAACAACTTGTACTATAACAAATCCCACAATGCTTTTCCTGCTTTTTTTTCTTATTAAGAACACAAGAAAAAATAAGAGTTTACTTTCCAAAACGTTCTATTTTTAGACACTCCATTTGGATAAGGGAAACATTTTACAGATGAAGCGACACACCAGCCAGGCTCTCAGGGCATGTTCTTGATGTCAGCATGGTTCCCAGAGTTTGTTCAGATATGGGTAACAGTTTTTACCACCCACTCTGCTAAGTCCAGGAATTTTCACACTTAAGTTCACTATGCTTCCATTGCATTCACAGGCATTGTAGTTTATACCTTCTATGGGTAGGCGGGGGAAGGTGAGAGTTGTTTTCACCCTGAGTAGTAGGCTGTATTTACTGGAAGCAGAACACACCCCTGCAGATGTTCTAAGCTCAAAAGGTGATCAGTACCAAAGCGACAATTGTTCTATATTGCACAGCACAAGCCTTCTTGACTCAAAGCGTGATCTATACTTCTGCATTAAATCTACGTCGTAGCTTCTTAGTCTCGTGCACCTCTCAGCGTTAGTCTGTTGTTCCCCATCCTCATTTCTTGGTTCTTTTTCTCCGTAAACAACAGGAAATCAAGTAGAGGGTTAACTTTCCTGCTATAGATTTCCCACTATGGTCAGAAAGCAAAGGGGAGACACTTTGTTTCTCTCACTAGGACTCTAGAGTCGCTACCCACTCCAAAGGTAATCACCGGCACTCTCTCACTTCTTCCTTGCTCTACCATACACTCCCCACACACACATGCCGGCTCGATGCACCTAACACACAAGTATACTTCAGGCCACTTATGTAAGCTATGGCAAAAGCTGTGCAATGAGCCTCCGCAGAAGCATAAATCACGCTTTAGGCCCTCAGGGAGGGCTCTCTTGGCAGTCTTCAGTCCAGGTTAAAGACAACATTTAATCACATATTTACTGTCAGGGCCCATTGGCAGTGGGCTGCCCTGTATGAGGAGCTCAAACTGCAGAAATCACTAAATTCTTTCCATAATATTCCTCAGAGTATAGAGTGATGATATGTAAAAATGTTACAGTGTGCTGTGTTCCCCAAGGCCCATAGGGCCAAACCCTCTGCGTAACTTATTTCTCTTCCCAGCTACTAACAAAGACTTTAAGTAATTACCCCTAATTCCTTTAACTTCGTCACATTAACTTATTTCATTAACATGTTTTATTACTTAATCTTCCAATTCAGAAGCAGGATATTCCATTACATTTTGACACTATCCATCAGTTATTAAATTAACAATTGCTGCAGTCCATTAACGTTCTAATTAGCAGTTTTATGTGATCGCAGGTTTCTACTAAGGACTGGTTTGCTGACTATATTGACCTTTGAAGAATCAGGAGGCCTTTGCTCATTCATGGAATACGTGGAATAAAATCTATGCTGCATATCTGTCACTCTCTTCAGTTTTCACTGTACAGTTAATGCTGCTTAATGTGTATCACAATGCATAGGGCAGTAGAGCACAACCCCCTGCAGGTTTGAGCATGTAAGCAACACAATGGAGCCCGCCTCATTAACTTTGACCCACCAAATTCCCCTAATGTCGCAACCAAGAGATTAACCTTCTGGTCTCATGATCACTTCCTAATATAACTATAAGGCTCACGCTGTGTTGAGTCATTCCCCTGGCACATCCCTGATAAACACCATTCTTAAGCAGTCTGTTGGGCAATCAGAAACTCTTTATCTTTGTGTTTGTTTAAAATCACCAACAAAATTAGTATTAATTTGAGTGCACCACTCGCTATGAGCATTTCCCAAAATGAATGCACTTATTTCTAATCTTTAAGTAGTTACTTGTTTTTGAGGTGTGCAGAATTCCGCAGAATTTTCCGCAGTTTTCTGCAAAATAAAACTCAATACATACACATCTCCAGCCCAAGCTTGTTTTTCATTCTTGATATGGCTAGATACTTGCTTTGTCAGAACTGTATGTACGAAATTGAAAAATATTAAACCGCTAGACTGTTAAAACACAAAAATGTGAGCCTAAAGGACATGCACTGGTTCACCAGCACACTTCTTTGGTATAGATTGGAGTCTAAGGGTCTCCAATCTGTGCACCGGTCTATTAGTATTGACCCTGAGAGTGGAAGACAAGTCTCCTCATACAGAATATTGATGCCAGTGAGACAGTGTACAGCATGATTTGTGCTGCACATGCTTCCTCATTGATTGTTTATTACAGCTGCGCACTATGAAAAAAAAGGCTTCATCCATCACCCACCAGTAATGAGTTTTTACATGCAGACTCAATTCAGGTTCCAGGCATCTTAAACTGGCTGTCTCTGAAAAAAGACAAAGATTGAGCAGAAATCATAGCTTGTTACATGACTGCACTGCAGGTCTGGAGAGAAGGCAAGGCTGATGCTGGAGGAAGGTTGGGAGAAGGAGGGTGGTGGGTGGAGGGGGGACCAGTACTTGTTGCAGCTGGGGACCTTTGCTTCACCCAACCAGTCCAGCCCTCCTTAACCTACACGGCAAGCACTGGAACAATGATAGCGCTTTGTCACACGGTGGCAAAGACTATGCCCTTCCGTTAAAATGCAGAAAGCAATCCTGGTGTGAGCTATGCATGTACACAAATGAGCTGTGCTGCCGCATGTCGTCGCAGTGATTACCATCTCTTCTGGACATTGATCCCAGCAGGGTGAAACAGGAAGGGAAGAGGAAGGCGACTAACAGCAGCAGCAGCAGAACAGCATGGTACTCTACCCTGGCATCACACCAGGAAGTTCAAGGTCTTTTTCGAGATATTCTTTCAAGCTACGGAGCCTCCTGTGGACCTCAATTTGAATTACATCAACATAATTTTCCCCCATCAGATGAATGTAAATTCCAGCATGAAAATGGGAATTATTCACAGCTGTTTTTGCTCTGGAAGTTTTGGCTACTGTGTTTGAGCGGGAAGCCAAAGATGAGTTATATCCTGACAGCTAATGATAACAAAGCGGAGTGCCCCTTGCCCCATAGGAGCCACTCCACAGTCGATGTGTTTTGACTGAGCCAATGAAAATTTGTCAGGTAAATCTGATATGTTGGACTTGACAGGTAGACCTGTTGTGGTGTAGATCTGAATCCATAAAGGCAACATTAAAGTGGATACACTGTCTGTGCTGACCAAATACCCTTACATCAATAACAAACAGAATCATTTTTATTGATGAGGACCTGCTTAGACCTCATAGTGAAGCTCTCAAGACAATTGCAGCAAGGTTTGTCTTCATCACATTGCGTGTACTTGTGGTTTGATGTGCCGTTGCTTAAATACACAAACATGACATGAAGGGATTAAAAGGTTCCCAAATGATATCTGATGCAATTATGGAGACGCTTTCAAGATAAAATAGGAAAAGATAAAACTTTAATCATCTCTGTGGGGAGATGGTTATTGGTGCAAAAATGAGCGCTAGGATGCATGAGTGGAATTATATGAGCAGAACAATAAAATGTCAGAAATAGAGCAAGTGTGGGGGTGTACAACAGCACCATGACCATAGTATAGTTTTCCATTTACAGTTTGTAAATGTTTGGGGGCAAAGTAGGTTTTCCTATAAATAAATTCCCATGCCTTCTATTAGCACAGGAAATGTACATGCAGGGATTTCCTGTTTATCTTTATTATTTCATTCATGTCTTATTATTTAAGCTGTGAACAAAGACACCACCGAAACTGATTTTTTTGGTTTTTATTCCGCACATTGACTGCAACATGGTTAGTAGGAAGGCAGAGCTGGTGAATTAAATGAGCTTTGCATGTTTTTTCCGTGGAAACACAACAAGGCTGTTGTACACAGTGTGTCAGTTGCAATCTGGTCGATCTGCAATGAATAGCCTGTTCCGCAGGACTGCCTCCAGAGAATGGAAGCTCGTACAGCTCTGAAGCCTAAAACAACAGAGAAGAATCTCTTGTATTGTATCTCTGGGTATAAATTTACATTTCTAATTTTTCTGTTTTTTTAGCAGGCAGCCCCACAGGCCAATACAGATGTCTCTGGCAATGACCTAACTCTTCATTAATATGTATGCTGACAACCAACCAAAAAGAATATTAAAATTGCTCCTCTCTCTAGTTACAGTTTCTCCCAATCCAAGTCGACATCATGAATTCCCCTCTCCTCGCTCCTCCTCAACTCCTTGTTTCTTCTCCCCAATCCATCTAGACCAAGTGGGGTGGTCGGCTATTATTAAGAGACATTTAAAGAGGATCCTTTACCCGCTTCTCCTTTAATGTAATTGTTTAAGTATCAGGGCTCACATCATACCATGTCAGAGGGGGAAAACTCTTTTGTTGGAAATGAGGAAACAGTGATGTGATTGTTCAGTGTTTTCTTTTTTCTTCGGTCACATCTTAGACAAGTTAACCTCTTTAATTAAGAGTACTTAGCTGTGTGGGCCCGGATGGGGCAGGAAGCGATTGTTGAGACCCTGCCAAGCTGGATCGGGTTTCTCGGCGGCCTATGCCTCTAGCCAAGGCTGAATGGGAGGCTGGCTTGTCAGCAGATGCTGTGCTCAGGGATCAGTGTCTCTCTGTTGGGTTACAAGAGCCCTTTTCCTCAAGACAAGAGAGGGAAAGAAAACAGAGGACGAGTAAAGGGTGTAGTGGCGAATAAAGGATGAGGGGAACCTTGTACAGTGAGATATGTGCTCTGATGTTAGAAACTGAATACTTGGCATAGACTGTCAGTGTGTTTCTGGCCCAGTGAGCATGTCAGCGCAGCATTGTCCTCTGTTGGGATATCATCAGTAGCAGTGCAGTATATCAAAATCTTCTTAAGAGCACGACACAAGCAAGTCACTTAGCATGAGAGCAGGAATTTGCCCTAAATGCTGCAGTGGTGGAAAGCAGCAGGAGAACACAGTGATTTAAAATCAAAGAAAAGATTAACTCTGTTAGGGAAATTAGATGTTTTAGTTTATCCCTGTGGTACGCTGTGGCTAATATGTGTTGAGTGGATCGCACTTACATGGCTGTCAAAAATAAATATGAATGATCTGCATCCATAAAAGATGTGTAGAGCTGTTCTGAATTTTTTTCATCTCACATAACTCCCATATAATGAATCACGGTTCCTGGTCTTCAGTTCCGGCAATAATAAGATCCAGCCTGCTGTGTTCGCATGGTAATTTCATCCAGCGTCTAACCCTAAATGAATACATGCGTCATGTGGTTTATATACTGTATCTGTATTAGTTTCCCCAGAGCTCCAAGAAAGACGCCTCTAATTTCAGTTTTTGATATCCTAAGTATGCTTTATGCTTGTGGTGACATGGAATGTTCTAAGGGGACAACCCCATAATCTCCGTGTTTATTGGTCTGTTTGCTAGACACGAGAGTGAGACAACCACGCTCCAAAAACTTTCCAATGTGGAAAGAGACACGGCATTCAAAATTTGGAATAGAAATGTCATTCATTTGAACTGTGACTCTCTTACGTCTTTCTATTTGCATCAGTGCTATTTTAAAATACACATTGTGTTTTTAATTTTTCTTTTAACTTAACTTCTTAGTGTGAAATCATTTTATTTATTTATTTTCAATTACGCCTGCATGCTGCTGTCTTAATCTTGAAATATTTCTTATTTTCATTTGATTGTATTTTTGTTTGAATTTTCAATTTGTACTCAGGTCTTACTTTTGAATGACATCTTGTGATTTCCTGATTAAATAAAGTGTATATACAAAAAATATAAACATTTAAAATACAGTTAAAGCCCCAAAAACAGACATTTCTATTGTTACAGTATAAACATATGATAGATGTTACATGATTTTTTTAACTGTATCAGCTAGTGAGCTCTACAACATATATAGCTCTATATATATATAGCTAGTTCAACATATTTTTGTGACTTGTTGTGTGGGAGTCGTAATGCACAATTTTAAAAGTGGTCATTTTTTTTACCTACATTCTTATTTTTCTATCTTGTATTATTTTTAAGTCACTGTGTTTTTTTATCTTATTATGTATACTGACGTAGGTGGATACAATCCACATATATATATATATATATATATATATATATATATATATATATATATATATATATATATATATATATATATATATATATTTACATATACACACATACACACACAACTAGATTTTCTGCAAAATCAATTGAAACTTTTTCATAAATAAAGTAAGTAAATAGGAATGTCTTAATATAATTTCTTCTCACATTTTCAAAGGCCTAATATACTCAAAAATATTACACAGAAAGCTAACTCAGAATAAATGGTAAGGCCATTGCTCTCACCCTTGTGTTAGAGTATGAGTCACGGCATTCACTCTTCTTTTTCCTTTTTCTGTGTACAGTACGTAGTAACATTTTAAGAAGAGAGTGTCTATATGTGGGCTACATCATGTGTCTGTGTGTGGTGCTCTTGACTCCCAGGTGCCCTGGTTTCACAATATGCCTTGTCCATTATCTCCTTAATGGTGACTTCTTCTTTACCTAAGCTCACTGGGAACTGAACCTGGAAACCCTCTTAGTGTATCAGTGTACTGAAACACACCCATATAGAGTTTCCCTGTCATGAACTAACATATACACATGGGGGTCTACAAGAGTTCAAAGTTCTTGGATGTCCTAGGGGACAAACCAGAGTGAAAGGATAGACTTATTTTGGTCTAAATTACTTCAAATGACTTTAAAATTACACCCTCTAATGTCTAGACCCTTTAATGCCTACATGGTAATAACATCCATTAAAACGGGGACTACATCTCCAATGAAACCCCAGCTAGAACCATATCTTTGTCTTTTAAAAGTAACATTTAAAATTTGCACCTGCAGATGTCACCTAAGTGTTTCCTGTACAACATGTTTCAGTGATCCGATGCACATTACAAATGAAATGGATGGCTGTGTCTAATTGGCTATTCTCTTTGATCTGGGATCAATCTTTACCATATGAGCGGTGGTTTTGGTTGATGGGGAAATTGAGAGGGATGGCAACCTCATTTCCCAAGTTTACCACAGGGTTCATGCGTCTATAGCCTGTGGTCAACGCCTTCTGGTATGCTCTGGTTATGTCTGTCTGTCTGCTACCCTCTTCTTCTTCTCCTCCACTCATTTCTAGTGTTTCTCTGTGCTCTCTCAGGAATATAGTATCCTGCGGGGCCGTTGAAGTATTTACCTTTAAGACTTTTTGAAGCTAAAGGTTTCGGCCTCGCTCATATTTCACAGATTAACAACCAACCACATTCAACATGATGCACATGTCCACACTCAGGGGACATGTGCAGTGAGCCTACTCTTTTATTCCATGCCTGGGCTTAATTTGACCTTAGGCTAATGAGCATAGATAAAATAAAAAAGCATGACGTTTAAGTTCTCTGCACCTACAACAGACCCTCCATTGTTCTGGAGTCCTGCTATCCAACATGCACAGAGATATTTTTGCATCTTGAGATGTTTAATGGCAATGTCAACAACAGCAGCAGCAGCTCAATTGAAATGGAAAAGTACTCTGAAATCAGAAAGGGGCTCTAGCTAGCTGCCTGTGAAAGCACTCGGGCTCATCTGGAGCTGTGGGCCGCAGCGCAGGGGAATTTAAACCCCACCTGTAACTCATTATACCCGGGCCCAGTGCTACGCACCGTCCACATTTTGATCTTCCTCCATTTCATCTGAAATAAGTTCCATGAAAAAGCAACGGATTCAGGGCGTTAGTGTGTTAGGCTCAGCGGCCGACACAGCTGCCTACATCGACTTCCTTCCCCCCCCCTAGCTGGCCCCTGACTGTGGAAGATTAGAGACAGATTGCAGCATGGGACTCTGGCCTTGCTGAATTGAGAAAATGACAAGGAACATTCCCCATCACAAGTCTGCAGATTTTGTGCTGATTTGGTGTTTATTTTACAGTTAAGGCAAGGGACTGAAACCATGAAACAGCAGCAGGTTGGTATTTGATGTTTTGGGTTTTGAATTGTTCAGAAGGATAAGAGAGTTGCACTTGGCTGCAGATGCTTGAAAACGTGACAATTTAAAACAAACATATTGTGCCTCTGCAGTTCTGTTTTGTCATAAAACTACACAGACAATGTGTACTGCATAATTCATGCAAACAATGTACTGCAATGTCTGGAATATATTGTGTTACAGTAACATGAGATCATTTAAAAATGTGCAACTCTTAAAGGTCCCATGGCATGAAAATTTCCCTTTATGAGTTTTTTTTTCCTTTTAAACATTAATATGAGTCCCCAACTCTGCCTATGGCCCCCAGTGACTAGAAATGGTGATAGGTGTAAACCAAGCCCTGGGTATCCTGCTCTGCCTTTGACAAAATGAAAGCTCAGATGTGCCGATCTGGAATCTTGCTTCTTATGAGGTCATAAGGGGTCAGGTTGCCTCCCCTTTCTCGGCTTTGCTCGCCCAAAGAATTTGGCCCACCCATGAAAGAGAGACATCATGGATTTCAAACGAGCAAAGTGGCAGTTGGTCAAGGCCACAACCCCAGCCTCCACCTTGCCCCCCCCCCCCCCCCCCCCCCCCCCCCCCCCCCCCCCCCCCCCCCCCCCCCCCCCCCCCCCCCCCCCCCCCCCCCTCCTCCTCCTCCTCCTCCTCTAAAGCTTCAGACTCAGAAATGGCACATGCTAAGGAAAGCTCCTTGTGGGACTGGCTGTAGTGGCTGGAATTCTTCACCAAGGCTGAATTTTGGGAAAGAGACTTCAGATATGGTATTACGGGACCACTAAGGTCTATATAAAAGCATCCAAAGAACACCATGTCATGGGACTTTTAAGACACTCAAAGATCAAGTATCTTCTGTAATTATCATTTCAAATTTTTCCATCATACTTACACATGTCTGTGGAATGGTTGCATTTTACGAACATATTGAGCCTCCACAGCCGAGGTTTCAGGTTTGGCTTTCCTTGTCTGACAGCTATAATGCTCAGAACTTGGCAGTGCTGCTGTTCTGGGCTGAATTCCAGAAAGCCCAAAAAATGCTCCAACATTTTCAATGTCGATCCTTCATTCTTTAGTTTGGACGCAACATTAACAAGTGAGCTGCTTGCCGTAGAGTCAGATGGATTCAGTTAAATAAAATGAGCCATATTAATATGATTATTATATAAAGCATGAGTAGCTGATGAGTCAGGTATGTTTAACATTCAGCATATTTCTCTACTGTAAAGCATATTGGCTTTTGTGTCTTTTATGGATAATTTGTTCTCTGCAACAACTGGCTGACAAAGTAGCAATTTGCAACTAAAATGGTGCTTGTTGGGTATTTCGGTTTCCCTCATCAGCACAATTAGGCCTATTTATTTCTTCCATCTTGTGCTAAGCAGCTGTTTTCCTTTGGAGAGCCAATTCTATCTCAGTATAAGTATGCCATTTAGTCAGGTTTAATAAATACGCAGAGCACAAAGCAATATCATATTGCATTCCTTTGGCTGGGAATTCCACTTCAAAACAAATTGGAAAACAATGCATTCAATGCAAAACCACTAAAAACATAATGTAGAAAATCAATATATGGCGCTCATTGTTGATATTGGGGCTAGCCGCCTCAAATAAATCAACATAAACCCGAAAGTTGGACATGCCATCATGATAATTTCTACAAAAACTAGTCAGTCTTGTCATTTGATCAGGAAATCAAAATGTATTTTTTTAAACGAGTGGAAGATCGTATCAGCGCATGTGTTTTTAATGACAATCATCTACTTTTCATCTACTTGGAATTCCATTTTGTTATGAACTAACGTTAGCCTTGTTTCAATTATTAGACACTTGTTTCCAGGGAATTCCTTAAACACTTGAAATAATAGTAAATTACTTATGATGGTCACATATATGTATAATGTATGGACAGAGAATTATGATGGCAGGTGTTTTGGTTTCCATGTGTCTTTCTGACCTTGGACTCATGTCCCTGTTGGCACACCCCTGCAGCATGCAGGAGCCTTCTGTTAGATGACTCATGCTTGACCCAAAGGGTGTACAGGACACGCAATGGTAGAAAAACATCCTTGATGCATTAATACATGTATTTTTCCGGGCATTCTTACTTATATGTGAAGTTTTGTTAATCAATGTAATTGAAAAAGCAATGTCGGAGACCTTTTTAGACTAGTTGTTGTGTGATGTTCAATATTGACCATATGCAACAACATAAATAGGTCCTCGTGGATTAGATTGAGGCTTATTTGATGGTTTTTCATTGTTTTTTAGACATGGATATTGAGTTTGTATGCAGACTAACTGCAGCTGGTGTAAAAACAGTGCTGAAATGATTAAGAGAACATTAGGCCCGTGTGCATGTATCTTCCTGTCCATTTTAATCCCTCCCTCATTTGTATGAAGCACCTGGCCAGCACTTTGAATGTGCTGACACTCTCTCGTCGCTGAAAATCAAAACGAAACAAACATGCCAGTGTTCCCTCCAGACACCTTGTGCGAGTGTCTTTCCGAGGGCAGGGCAGAGTCTGAATGAACTCCCTGTGGAGTTGCCAGAAGGAGAGTCCGGCTCAGCAAGGCCAGGTGATCTTACCTGCCGACAGACGATAGCTGCATTGTTCTCTCTGACTCCTCTGTTTGAAAAGTCCTCTGGATTCAATCGCAGATGCCCCCGCTGCTTTGATATAGTTGCCTGGATACCAAGTCCACCTGGACTAGCATATGGTCACAGCATGCCGCTCTTCACGTGAGACAACTGCTCGGCCAAAACGCTCTTCTTCTTTCCTCTCTCACTACCTTCTTCTTTTTCTATGTGTCTTTCTCCCCTCTGTTGATATCTTACTTTTTTCGTCCCACTAAAAAATATTTTCCTGTGATCTAATGGTGGAAAAAACGTCTGCCAATAACGCCACGTGCCAAGATTGTACAGCCACAACATGGTTTTGAATGTAGAGGGAAGATATGGGTGGTGGGAGGGGGACATCCCAATCTTGGAGCTGATACAGTTCAAACTGTCTCAGAGGTCTTAATTCTGTCACTGATGAGGTTGGCCTGCATGTCTCCAGCTCTAATCGCTTCTGCAGCTAGTCCGAGAACAGACACACGCGGGTGTCGCCCTTCTTCTGAACGCTTATGAAAGTTACAATGACAGGCGGAGAGGTAGCTGTACAGAGTAATTACACACCGCATGATGGATGGATGAGATAGTGATTGACAGTAGGTAAGGTTACACTGCACAGCCCCTCGGAGACCGGCTTCAAGACGTAAAGAACCAAACAACTGAGATGAGAATCATTACATGTTGTACAGACAGTTGAGGATGACGTGAAGCAGACAGAGACCACTTGGGCCCCGGAGGGAGTTTCATCATAGAACAATAAGCAGCTAGTCACAGTAGAACGCATATCAATTCATCTGACTGACCCGCTGATGGAAATAACAGCCTGTGTCTGTGTACGACTAAGTGCTTTGAATAACAATAAAAACGCTTTTGTTAGACTTGCTGTTTTATAATATACTATATCTGAGCTGTGTAGTAAATCTGAGATCTTTAGGCATTTTAAATTTAAGCAGAACAAGACAGAATCAGCCAATTTTAGGCCATAATGTGTTGTCATAGCCTTCGAGCAAGTGTCACATTCACCTGTGTATGTCATCATATATGAACGGAAACCAATTTAGACACCAGTTCTTTTATCTATTGTATTCTTTCGCGTGTCAAGTTCAAACCCAGTGTAAGTGAATGAATGAGTATGTTTAGTGCTCAACAACAAGCACACGTGAGTGTGATACAAACTGTATGGCTATTGTGACCTCAAAGACATCTTCATACACTCCACTGAAATGTCTCACATTTCACAACAGCAGTGCTAAGTGTCCAGAAACTTGGAATTAGTTTGCAAATTTGCGTGTACACGTTGTTGCATGTGTGTACTTTGGTCAAATAAAAAACTCCAACAAATGTCACTGAATTGTGATAGAGGCACAGAGCGTGCTTGTAAAGAATTGGACTCTCCTTTATGAGCTTTTTACACATGAACGCACGCAGATGCAACCTCAACACTCTTGTTTAGTGAGTGTAGCTGGAGGGAGTGATGAGAGATGAGATCAGAGGTCAGCCGTATATATGGTGAACCCTGTGGACGGCTCAGGTTTGACAACAGATGCAAACACCTGCAGCTGCAAACACACTAACCTCTCTCTCTTTTGTGGTGGCGGTGGTGGGGGGTGGGGGGGCGGAGATCTGGAGCTTTTAGATTCGCATGATTGTTAGACATGCTTTATCTTATCGACATAAGGAAATAATAGTTGATAATGGTTGATGGTGCAATGACAACAGCAGCCCAAACTGTAAAATTACATGGGATAAACTTTTGGTTTTGTACTTTTTTTTTTACCATGTCAGGAAAATTCCAGGTGATTCAGACCTGTACTTTATACATTTTGCGTATATTTCCATAAACTACAATGTCCAAAGAGCTCCTCCCTGGACTTTTCAGCAGCTGAACTGTGATTGTGAGACATACTGTACCTGAAGCTGTTTTTCTTGTCCATGTCTATGTAAATCCCCACTTCCAAGTGTAAGTATAAAGCATTAGTTTACCTTTTAAAGGTAACACGGTTTTAAAGGTATACAGTAGATTTAGCTTGGTTTAATTCCCAATAAGCAATGGCTATTACCCACTCATTCTTAATTGTTGAATAGCTTAAATGATTTATGAACTGTTAATTTTTTTGTTTTCACACGTTACACTTTAATGCACTCTAACATTTGCTAATCGTGAGACATTTCCAAATGAATAAACAAATGCATACACAGTATATAACATACACTTTTTATATGTATCGTTGCAATTGTTCAATCTCAAAAATACACTGCAATTTACAGAACTCAATTTAAAACACCTCCTCAGTCATCTGTTATGTGTTATATGAATTGAAAAAAATTGTTTCAACCCTGTATGCACAGTCAGCATTTCTCAAAACATCAGGTATAACGTCCAAAAAAATGGTCACGTGACTGTGTTTTGGCTCTGCTCAAGTGTGTGCATGACAATTGATCCTATACTAGGATGTTTTATATATAGTTTGTTTATTATCGCCTTGTTGCTTGAATAAACACATAGATTAATCTAAGAGAAGACTTTTCTACACTCACGTCTGTGAAAATGGGAGATAATGGGGAGAAGACTCTAAAAAAACTGTTAAATAAATCAGGGCTGACAATGACAATTTATTTTAAATTCCTACTATTATTACCTTATTTTAAAGTGTAGTTTTATCTATAGTGTTGCTATAAAACCCTCCCAACATTTGTCTTTGGCTGGTCTCAGCTCATGAAGCGGCTGGATGAATAAAACATGACTGGGTGCATCGTTTAGCCGATTCCGCATCAATTCTGGTCTGTGCTCAGCTTGAATAATGTAGATGGGTCCCATCGAAAAGGTCATTGGATATTACCTTTCATTTTGAGCTTTAATGTATTTTCTCCAAACAGGTGGTAACTATTGCAAACAATTTAAAATCAGCAGGCTTCTCCAGAGCCCCCAGGCAGATCTGAATAAAGAGAGTTGGTAGAATCTCAATGCACAGCTGTGAACACTGTAAAACATTTGACTGTACGTTTACAGTAAATTACTGGCTACTCGTTGCATTGCTCTTAAAGCAAGTTACTGTGGCATTTTACAGTAATTTCTGGTAAAATGACAGCTGTATCATGTGGCTTTATAGTATACAGCTCTACACCTGATTACATCACATTACTGTGTGCAGTATTTTGCAGTCAAATTACAATATAAGCTGTAAAGGCACGGTCACACACGCAAAATTAACATTGGCAAATATTCACCCCTGTTGACTTCCATTCTATGCAAGCGAAGGTGTGAATATAACATTTGCTTTCGTTGACATTTTGCTTCAGCTGGCATTGTGTGGAGTTCAACCTCGGTGACATTTAAATGATGAAGTCGCAGCCTCAACCAATAGCAAAGAACTGTGTGTAGTTGACCCCACTTGGTGGCCATTGGATGTAGTTTTTGTGATAGCCAAGATGGAGGGGACATTGATTGTTGATGTGTCTAACCAACCGATGCTGTATGAAATTGGCCAACTCAGTAGCCAGTAATTAGGGCTGTTGGCAAAGGCGCTAATGAAACTGAAGGAATTATTATTAGGGCCCAAGCACTGACAGCGGCAAAGGCCCTATTGATACTGAAGGACTTCTTCCTTCTTTTCCTGGCAAATGAATCGCCTTTTGGAGAGGCTTAACACACTCAAAAACTCAAATGCTTCAAGTCTGGGGAAAATGTGCATACTCAGGAAGTCCACCATTTTGATTTGAAAGCCAGAAATGAGTGTGATTTTGGCCATTTCTGCATTGCGCACTTTAACAAACTCCTCCGAGAGATTTCCTCTGATGAACTTCAAATTTGGTCTGTGCCATCTTAAGACCGTAGCAATGAAACCGTTATCAAAAGAAAAACTTTGGTCAGAGGGCGTGGCCGTGGCGGGGCGGCCATTTGGTGCGTTTTGCCATTGAAGCAGGAAGTGGGTTTAACTTGAGTGTACATTGTCCTTTTTGGCTGGAAACTTTTCAGGATTCATAAGTGTCCTACCCTTAGGACATATAAAGGCTGATATTTACTGTAAGTCATAGCCGCTTTAATTTGTAGCTTTATTTGTGCGCCCCCTAATGGCCTAAAAGTGAAGGTGCTGTACTTTAACAAACTCTTCCTAGAGATGTCATCCAATGGACTTTAAATTTGGTCTGTGCCATCTCAACACTTTAAAGATAAAAAAAAAGTTATTAGAAGAAAAACTTTTTGTCAAACGGTGTAAGCGTGGCGGCCATTTTGAGCATTTATCGATGAACAAAGAAGTTGTTTTATCTTCAGTGTACATTCTCATATCTGCTTGAAATTTCTCACATTTGACAAGGGTTCAGGCATGAGAACATCTACAGGCAACAACTAACAAACATTATCCAATTTACATGACAAGGATGATTAAACTCAGCAGAGTTATGTTTTGATTGGTGATGGTTCGACCCACCCCCTATGCTTTGCATACGCCCCCTTTCACAGCTAATGAACCGTATGACGGAGAGTCTTGTATGAGGTGACATTGAACTCAGCAGGGAGTTCCCTTTTCATTTGTGACGATTTGTCGTGTCTGAGTGCCGCGCTAATGCACAGTTGCAAGGAGCGGTGTCAGTCCAGTAACCCAGACCCGAACAGAGGAGCAAGGGCCCATCCAACGCTGCTTGCAGCTTTAATTACTTTTAAATCTTCACCTAAAATAAGCCTTTCTCACTGTTTTTATTGAAATTATTTTCAGGTGTAATAGCCCCATCTTCATTCATTTCACAATATAATTATAAATAAAGTAATATGTAATGAAAGATTAAACATACAGTGGCTAGAATAGGTTTACACACCCATGCTAAAGCTGATTAAAAAGAGGAATGAACTACCATCTTTTGGAAATTGATCATACTGTCTTAATTCAAAAGAATTGTAATTGGAAAATCCAACCTTTTAAGGATACCAGTTTTCTTTGTGAATGAATATTGTAATATTGTAATATTGTATTGTATATTGTATATTGTATTAAGGAATTCTTCCTTAAAATACAGGGAATTAAAATAACCCACATCATCACACACCCTTCACCATATCTAGATATTGGCATGGTTTTATTTCAGTTAGCGTAATAGCTGGTCCGATTTGCAATGAGAGATGATTTTATGGAAAGTACCCCATGCCCAGCTCTAGGTATGATGAAGGGTATATGATTATGGGGGGGGGGGGGGGGGGGGG
>NC_048411.1:3738050-3818230 GCF_013103735.1 Etheostoma cragini | reverse complement strand
GTATTTTATCAGGGAACTTTATCAGGATGCATATTATCCTTGATCCATGAAATAACTGGCCTTTAAAAAGAAAAATATACCTGCCTTTATGGGAATTTAATATAGGGTGTGTGTACTTATGCCCCTTGTATGTTAAGGAAGAACATTTGTTTATTTACAATACATTATTCATTCACAAAGAAAATTGGTGTACTTAAAAGGTTGGATTTTCAAAAAATAAGATCAATTTCAAAAAGATGTTTTTTATTCCTCTTTTTAATCACTTTAGCACATTGTGTTATTCAAGCCACTGTACATACTAAAGCCTCTAAACTGATAATAGACTAATCTATTACGAAATCCTGGTAACACCTTGCAGTGTGCATTGTCTTTACTCATATAATAAAAAGAAAGGTGGGAAAGGAAGTTACATTTGGTCAAAGTTCTTTTTAATTACAAATACCACAAACACTAATTACAAGTTGTTACTCCGTGAAGAGATCATTTTGTATTTAGAAATCAAGCTTTCTTCTAAATTACTCATCAATATCTCATCTATGATAACGGCTGCAGATAGTGTCCTAAAAGGATTACGTAACAGTTGGGTCTGAATACTTTTTTACACTCTTAATAGGTCCCAGTGTGTCAACTCATTTTCATGAACTTCTGCCACAGGTGCCAATGATACCACTCTCATTGCACTAAATTGCACAATCATTTCTTAAATCATAACGGGCTGCAATTAGTTAATTACACAAGCAAGAGCAATTAGGAGGTGAGGCAAACAATGCGTCGTGACTGGAAACAGCCAAGGGAGTTCTCCTCTTGTCAACACTGATTAATTCAGCCGAATGCTAAAGTTATTTGTCCCACAGAGAACAGCGCTCATGACAGCTCACGTGCCACTTAAAATTTCTGTCACATCCAACCAGAGATGATCTGTTATGATATTGGCAGACTCGCTTGGTGGGGAACAGAGGCAGGGGGTCGTTAACTAGTGATTTCTGGTCAAATGGAAATGCCCTATCTTGTCTCCTTCACCAGCTGTTATTTGGTGAGAGGAGACTCGAAACATCTTCACCAGCAGGTGTTTGACGGGTAATTTGCTGATAATTTCATTGCAGCTTTAACTAATGTGTCAGTTTTGGGAGAGACTGGATCCTGGGTCATTGTTCAACCTGGACATCCTGTAAAAGTGTCACCGTAGCAGATTGGCTCAATGGTTTCCTCTCAGAGGGCTGAATAGCTGGAGGGGGATGAGAGCGAGAGAGAGGAAGAGGAGTAGATGCAGTCAAAGGGACAGTAAGAGAGACAAATAAGAGCATCAGAGCGAAGAGATTGCCCATGGGCAAATTCACCCCGGCCTGAGGCTTCAAGATAAAGCGCCAAAGCCTGAGGGGAATGTGTAAAAAATAAAATGAAAATAACTGCATTAGCCAGAGCTGTGGTAGAAGCGGATTGGAGTTTTTACTGACGTTGATTATGCGCAGGTTTAGCAGAGAACGGACACAGCACCTCCAAACCGCACAGCTGGCATAGAAATACCTTAAATGAGGCATTTCTGGCAAGGAAGGGAGAGAGGAAACGGATCAGACACGCGCGGGTTTAGTGCTTTTCAGTTGACGTATGTCTCATTATGAGGATTGATACTACACTAATACAGGCTTCACTTCTTTACACCCTCTTACTCCTCTAGCTAGCCACTTCTGATGTAGACACATACACACACAAAGTTTTAATTAAATTCTATATATAATTATTTCTCCTTTTTCGCCCAAAAGCCAATACTATAATAAGGTCACGGTATTAATTTGTTTCAGGTAATTGAAAAGGATGTGATTAAACCCATGGAATATCAGAGCCTGGACCTTAAAAGGAAGTTAGCATCCCCAGCCACTTAACATTCCATTGATCGTTTTTTTGACTAATGCTGATCGATCGGACCTCTGAGTCCAAACCCCTCTCTTTGCTCCGATGGCTGGAGTCTTGTCAGTTGTCTGTTTCCTCTCCATTGGGTTGTCCTGTCAGCTTTAAGCCGACCTCCATCAGCAGCGTTATCTTTGTCTCACCCCTTCGATATTCATCTCTCCCTTTCACACCCCATAACACTGGACAGGATGGCCAGTATTATTAGCGGAAAATACAGTGGCTGTCTTAATCAATTAGAGTTCAACCAAAGTCCTGTTAGAGCAAGGAGGGAAGTGCATTTGTTGTATTGTAGATATCATTTAGGAGCAATATCTCGGTTCATAATAACCAAGTGACTGTGCGAATGTAGGCTATGCTGCAGTGATGGTTAAATGCATGGATTTGCATGACATTGCAGATATTCCTGTGACTAATTTAACAAAATGTAAGACACGATGAAAGAATGGTTGATCTGAGGTTTAGAATATGCAAAATGTATACTATTACTATGACTACTAAAAACTATATGTCTGATTTACTGTATGCAATCTCAAGTGAGGCCCTGAATTCAGTTTGGAGTATGCGATTGTGTGTCTCTATTCTGTATGCTTGGGTTGTTCCTACTCCAATTTGTTAAATATAGGAGTCATACAGATCCTATTTTGCATTTCACCTCTGACAACCAACATGTAAACTGTTTATTAACATTAACATCTTAATCTGAATCACAGTCACTGTCACAGAAAGACAGATAGTATAAAAACTGAGATGTCTCACTCTGAAGCTAAATAAGAGACCTAAACACACAGGGTGAAAACAGGATCTGCAGCTGTACAATGTAAACCCTGTGAATGGGTGGCTGTGGCTTATTGGTAGAGGGGTTTTCTCCAACTGGAAGGGTGGTGGTTCGATCCCTGTTCCAATGTCAGTCCAATATCAAAGTGTCCTTAGGCAAGACACCGAACTCAGAGTTTCCCCCGACGTTGCTCCGAGTGTAAACGCGTGTGAGTGTTTGTCTGTTGAGCATGTATTGAAGCCTCGGCCACAGTGTGTGAATTAATTCAGTTAAGCGCGCTAGCTTGAAGAATGTTGATGTTTCCCTTAACGGAGGGATTTCAAGAAGCAGAACAGAAAGCAGAAGGTGAGGGTGTGGTAAGTTAGCCAGAGTGGCTAGGATGGTGGTAGGTAGGCAGAGTCAGAAATTGTTGTTTCCAGAGCTGATTATTTATTTCCAGTGGTCTGCAGTCAATGGATAATTAAACAATCAAAACATACAACAATTACGTATTCCAAAAAAGTAGCAGCGCTAACAACAGGCATGTGATCCTATCAGCAAAGCCTCACCTCCCTGTCTTTTTCCTCTGGGCCCACAAATCCTTCTATTTATATAGAGTTGTCAATTCACATCCCTGTGCTTCAGTCCATCTCATCCTAAAGCAGGTTGATCTACTCCATAACATTAATACCTTACAATCTCTTAACCTATGGAACTTTGGTACCAGTTCCCTCCTATCTTACTGACTACAAAACAGGTCAGGGTTATTCATGCCTTTTTTATATAATAACCAAAAACAACCAAAATAAACATTTCTAAACACATGAAAACCCTCTACTTGAATTGGCCCGGTGATGTCATCCATGACCACCCTATTCCTATAAAAGAGGAAATACTCAGGCCGGCCCCTCCCCAAACAATTGTCCTGCATGGTGGAACTGAACAAAGGAACAAACAATTGTAAGTATCAATACAGGGAAACTTTAAACCGTGCTTAAACTTGTAACCTAATAAAATGGAACTGAGACTACTGGCGGTTTTCCACTGCGTGGTATCTACTCGTCTCGGCTCGACTCTACTCGCCTTTTTTGGTTTTCCATTACAAAAAAAAAAACCTGAGACCTGCTACCAGGTACTTTACGTAGTACTACCTCAGTCGAGGTTCCAAGCGAGCTGAGGCGAGCCCAAAAGGTGACGTGGAAACCTGCAGACTGCTGGTTGGTCGGATCACTGCGTTGTTAGCAGACAAGAGTGCGGAGTGTGTGTCCGAAACAAATGGAACTTTAAAAAATATATCTAGCCAGACACCGACAGATTATCTACTCTCTGCACTATTCTCACTTATCAACTGTTCAATATTAGGGGCTGTTAGGGGCTTTATGTAGTTTCCAATATTGCACACTGTTACTTTAAAAAAACAAGACAAGTTATCAAAGAACAGTTTTTATTTAGCTTTTCAAGTAGCGCATCAAACCCTCCTGTACATCCCGGTCTTCTTCCTCTGCACCCTGTGACAGTGTCCCCCCCGGCTCTGCTAGCCCAGATGCATCCCAGTCGTTGTCATAAGTCTCTCCATGACTCTCATAAAGATTATACGAAGTCCAGCAGGTCAGAACAGAGATCTCACCGGTCGGACGTCGCCCTCCAGACGGTCTGCGGCGGCGGTTTTGCAGAGCGTGAATGCTCTGAAACACAAACAGCACACATGTAGGTGTGTAATCGTGGTTGCTAAAGTTCATGTACTTTATATAACGCTAGCGTATAGTAAATACCGACCAGGGCCCCTAACACATGCAGATGTTAGCTAACGTTACCAGGAAACTTAACTTACCCTTTTGTGTCGGCAAACAATGGTCATGTCGACGTCTGAACTCCGTCGGTATTCCCAAACTCCTGTTTTTTTTTAGCGGTGATTGTTGTTGCTTCCTTCAGCTTCTTTTGAAACAAAACTTTTCTTCTGGCTGTGGCAAGTAGCCGACGTGCTGTTGTGACCCGCGTTGAAAATTACATCATCACGCGTAGCTATGGTGACCAGCCACGCTGAGACGTTACTCATTTTGCAATAGAAAACGTAGAATGGGTCGAGTAGAGGCGAGTCAAGGCGTGTCGAGTTGAGCTGTTATCAGCAGTGGAAAAACGCCATTACATGACTGTGTGTTTACTTTACTAATGACCTGTATGGGACAAGTGGTGAGCAAACCCACTTCGTCACAGAGGGGCAAAGCCTGACATTAGGGTTTATCTTGTACTTCTATCATAACCTTAACCTTCAAACGTTTATTCTGATACCAAGAGACTGTCCGCCCTAAGAAAAACATTAACATTAACATAACATAAACATTAACATCCTCTAGTCTAATAGTCATCATGATTCTTATTGGGTGGGGGCAAAGACGGAAGGTGGTTGTTGTTATAGAGCTGCTAAGTCTTTGCAGGCAGGAAGTCAGGGTGGATGGGGGGTGGGGGGGTCAACAAAACGTTGCCACAGATTATTGCTCTTTCATTATTGATCAGCTGTTAATGTTTTTATTTTTATAATGGCCATTAGTGTTCCCTAATCTCAACCAAGTGGTTATTTTTAGTAATAAGTAGTCGTTTTAAGCCTAACCACAATGTTTTCTTACCTTGACCAAATCATCCTTGATCTTAAATCTAATCAGACCTCAGGGAGGAGGTTGGGGGGGTTGGATGGGTCAGCAAAACTTCAAACTTCTCGTTTCCTACAATCAGTCAAAGTTGTTTTTTTAAACATGATCACAATATTACATAACTCTAGATAAGTTGCTTTTTTGCCTACATCTAACCAAACCTTAATCACCGCTGTGTTAGAGCAAGAAAAAAATGGTTAATAATAACTGTAATAATAGGTAATAATAATAACTTGAAGAGACTAATTAATGGGAATAATGAGTGGTTGTCTTGCAAATGGGGACGCCAGATCAGAAAAACACGTCATTTTGGCGGGTTTATTACAACCCATGTATTTCATTTGAAGGACTTGTTGCTTAACAACCCTTTGAAAAAGTGAGGACTGGCCAAAATGTCCTTGCTTTACAAAAAATGTCCTCATCCTCATGGTCTAATATTCAAATATAAAAGAGGAGAGATACAAGAGGACACACATACTGTACTCTTTTATCTCTCTCATCCCAAACTGTCTCCATAATAGAACAATCTTTTTAAATGTCCACTTTGCTTTTAATCAGCATGCCTTAAACATTTCCAAGGACTGCACTCGTCCTAACCTTGGTGAATTGAGAAATATTACTCATGAAGTTACATAATCAGTGTTGTATTTGTGCGCCGGGAACTTAGGCCTTGTTGATACGCTCTTTTTTTTTTACCATATCATTATAATTCAATATCAAACCCTTAGATGTGGATAAATGCACATATGATGACGCACAATGCCTAGTAAGCCCAACGAATACATGCATGCAGTCACATGTGCACACACAACGCTGGGAGGTGAACAACCATCTGGCTTCTGTTTCCCTGCGCTGTGTGATTTACACTCTGAGTCAGAAGGCTGAAACTTTAGCTTGATGTTGCACAGTGTGCTGCTCCAATCAGGGCCCCCATTTTCTGTTTATGGATCGCAGCTACCAGCTGTTATGCACTTCCACTTGAACTGTAGTCATTTCCTCGCATAGAGCGAAGAAGGCCAGCTAGTTAAAGGTTCACTCTGACCCAAGAGGAACTAGGAATGTTCTATTCAAATTTTGGTAACACTTGACAAGAAGGTACACAAAAAATAGTTAGTTAACAATTAATTACTGTTCATCAGATGGTAGTTACTATTTATCAGAAGGGTAGTTACTGTTTTTTAGAATGGTAGTTACTGTTTGTCAGATGGGTAGTTACTGTTTTTTGAAAGGGTAGTTACTTTTTTTCAGATGGGTAGTTACTGTTTTTCAGAAGGGTAGTTGATGTTTGTCAGATGCGTAGTTACTGTTTTTCAGATGGGTAGTTATGCTTTGTCAGATGGGTAGTTACTGTTTGTCAAAAGGGTAGTTACTGTTTGTCAGATGGGTAGTTACTGTTTTTGAAAGGGTAGTTAATGTTTTTCAGAAGGGTAGTTACTGTTTTTCAGAAGGGTAGTTACTATAGCGTCCATCGATCAGGCCCCTCTCCTGTGGAACCAGGTTCCAGTTTGGGTCCAGGAGGCAGAGACCATCTCCACTTTTAAGAGTAGGCTTAAGACTTTCCTCTTTGATAAAGCTTATAGTTAGGGCTGGCTCAGGAGAGTCCTGAACCATCCCTTAGTTACGCTGCTATAGGCCTAGACTGCTTGGGAACTTCCCATGATTCACTGAGCACCTAAATCTTCCTCCTTCTCTCCATCTGCATGCAACCTCTTTCCATTAATGCATGTTACCAACTCAACTTCTTCCCTTTCCCAGAATGCAGTGCTCTCTTGCCCCTCTCCTTTCTCCTCCTATCACTTCCTACAGGTGGTTCTGGCTCTGGATCTGTGGTTGGAGTCACCTGCTGCCTCCATGTTCCTGCTCGACACCCTCTGCTACAATTCTCCATGTCTCTCTCTGTCTCTTCTCTATCCGTCTTTCTGTCTGTCTCTTTCTCCCACCCCCAACCGGTTGAGGCAGATGCCCCCCCCCACCCCACCCTGAGCCATGGTTCTGCTCGAGGTTTCTGCCTCTTAAAGGAAGTTTTTCCTTGCCTCTGTCACCTTGTGCTACTCTTGGTGGGAACTGTTGGGTTTCTGTAAATAACATTACAGAGGACGGTCTAGACCTGCTCTTTTATGAAAAGCGCGGTGGGATAATTGTTGTTGTGATTTAGCGCTATATCAATAAAATTGAAGTGAATCTTATCTTATCTTATCCTTCAGTTTCTATGCACTGTTTCCTAAATAGTGAATTTATAATTCCACAACTATACTATATTAATTTTCTATATGGGCAGAGGGGTTACCTTCTGCTTACATTCTCAGAGGTTCAGGGAGACACAAATCCTGGATTTAGTTTACTTTGTACTTTGTATACATGTTAAAAGCCATCTTTTGTTTGTGACCTTCAGGCAACCTGGAGCGACAGATAGATCTCCAATGGTTATTGGTCATTAGTTGCTAGGTAACTGGTTATTGTGTTGGTGTTGTATCTTTGACAGTTCTACTTGAGACCAATCACAGCCTCTGGAAGGCCTCATAAGAGGCACTTCCACTTGCATCCAGACAAAATGTTAAAGCTATTTCTGTCTCACAAATAAGCATATAGGGGAAAAGAAAGTGAAATCCAGTGATTGACAGACCCAAAGAAGAAGGAGAAAAAAGAACAGGATTATTAAAATCTAAGCTTGTATGATGGCTTATGTTCATGCAACACACGAATGACGCAATGCTCTGTAATGAATATTTTGTTCAAAATTCTTTCACGGGCAATTCGCCTGAATTCCCCTGATAAGACGGATGTGATATTAATAACATAACGAGACGTCTTGGTTTGGAATGCATTGTGTAGTGTCGGGCTCCTGGTGGGGTTTACATGCTACAGGTGATCCTCAGGAGCCGAGTCAGTTTTCTTCTCTGGATAAACCCCCAACATTAGGATTCAGCCTGCGCTGTCAAATCAAAGCCAGCGCTTAATACAACCCAGCCACTGATTTTAAATTCCAATTTTCACGATTCATTCATGAGACTTCTGTCTATTTGCTGTTTGTAGCAACAGTGTTTCAAGGTTTGTGCCGAGGTATTTGGCGCAAAAGGTCAACAGCATAGTGTATATTTATAATGAGTTTTCTAACCACATTGGATTTGTCCAATGCTCTACACGTGACACAGTGCTTTAACCTGGGATGTGCAAGTACAAACCACTTGCAGAACCATCATGCCTTTGATGCTGATTAGCATGTAAATGCCCTTAAGTTGTACCAGCAAAGCTAAACACTCTGAAATGAAAACCTTGTGTTATGCTGTAAGAAATCTTGTGTTTTAAACAGAAATGCCATAATTGCTATTGTCTAGCATAACTACAGTCAAGCATCCAGCTGCACAAATTCTGAGCTCACACAGTAATCTTACATTAATTCAATTTCAGATGTGTATCTCCTCAGGGAGTAAAAATAAGGATCCTGAGATGGATTTGTAACCTAATCAGACTGAAACATCAGAAAAACTCAAAGGGGACTCATCAAGGTGTTTAAGATATTCACTTCTGTCCTTGATGTGCACGTGGCAAAGCTTTTGGTTGGCTTTTCCCAGCGAACGAAAAATACAAAAATATGTTGAATATGAATGAGTTGAACAGAAAAATGAATGGGGAGGAGGAGAAGGTCTACACAACACGGAGGGAGGATGCAACAGAGAGAAAGAGGTAGAGACTGAGAAAGCAACAGCAGCGTAAATCTCTCTGTGAGCATGTAGTCTCCTCCATAATGGAAATGGGAAAATGCATTTTCATGATTCATGGTGGGCATTTCCACTTATGGTCTGCAAATCATTAGAGCAACAGACGTCATATTTCTGTGGCCTAAATGGCAGCTGAAATGCTCAGATGCTGGGGGATAAAGAAGCACACAGAGAGAAAGAGTCAGATAAAGGATGTCAGCGGAAATAGGTTGGGAGGGATGGATGGATGACAGTGCTGGCGTTGCCCACTGGCTCCCATCTGGTAACAGCATTTAACCACGTAACCACTGGCAACCACAAGCTTCAGTGGCTTCCAAACACAGAGATAGGTGTATTTAAAGCTGATAATGTGTTTGGGGCTGGTTTAGTGTATCAGTAACTGGCTTTACAACAAGAAGCGTGGTGAGAACATGGGTTTACTGTAGTTGGAATAGTATTGAAAACATAGTTTTTGAGCTTCTTTTCATGTCATAGACTGAAACCTATGCTGTGGTTACCTCCTGTGAGCCTGTCTCTCCAAGCTGCCACATCAGCACAGTATTGTATCCAAATGCCTGGCAAAGTCTTAGTAACGTTAGGAAACACACAAGTCATAACCACAAGCATATGGAAGCACACAAAACACAGACAATCACATACCTAATCCAACAGATGGGCACATACTCAAGAGAAGGAGGGAGGGAGGGAGGGAATGAGGGAGGGAATCGTAGCAAAAGGAAAGTTAATATTGCAATGGTTATTACACTGGGTAGCATATGTTCCAATTCCAAAATAAATTAAATGTATCCAATTTGTTGCAAAATAGTGGTTTGTTTTTTCAAGGAGAAATAAGCTAGAAGGAGTATTAAGTACTAAAAAAAAAAAGCTTTAACACTCAAATTTTGAACCTCTTTCAACAGCAACAGTTGTACTTGGAAACAGAAAGTTGAACCTTATTAGTTCTAAATATAACTAAGTATTGGAACCATTTGTAGGAACGCTTCAATTGGTCTACCTGCATAAAAAAAACTCCTAATACACATGTGTATTGTAAAGTTCTTTCATAAAATGGACCGTTTGTTTTGATCCCAAGGTCCAATAGCTTGAATTTAGGCCTGAGCAACTGTGAAATTGTACTACTCAAAAACATTTAATCATAATGGACCGTGAAGATTTAATAATTCCGCAGGATTCACGTATACACAGAGTCCTGTATTTTCTATATTTTCATTTATTTATGCACAGCATCTTCAATCACACATGGAACTTTATTGAAAACGGTTCTTCATTTACAAGAGTTCTCTGACAGGAACAAGTCAATGATCCTTGAAGGTCTTAATACCACACACACACACACACACACACACACACACTCACACACATAAACATACACACTCCCAAGGGAAGACCGTTACAAATTTGTCAGCCTCTAAACATTTTTAAATATTAAGGTTAATTATAGTGCAACATCACCAGGTTTTATACTGTGAATTTGCATATTTCATTAAAGCCATTTGTTGTATACTGCAACTTACATGACACCTTCAAAAAGCTGCCCATAAAACTGACAGCCTCCATTGGTCGCCGGCTATTTGGGACAATTTGTGTCTGCATGGCTGGGGTTTAATTGAGCTGGGATTGCTCCCACAGAGTAGAGGACAAGGCATGTTCAGAATGCTTATTCGTGAGCTCATTCTAGCACATGAGGGGGAACATGAATCTTATTTTCTTAACCCTTGTGCAGTCGTCCCGTTAACCGTGAACTCGTCCTTCTAGGTCAACATTTAAAATGAACTTTTTTGTTGTGCTTTTCCAAAGTCTTTCTCGCTTTTTCTGATTTATTTGTCACATTTTCCAGCTCTTGGTGCTTTTTTTTTTTAAAACCTGAGCTCGTTTAATAATAGTTTTTACACTTATTCTTGGAATTCATGGTCAACAAACCTCATTTATATCAGAATCAGAAATATATTGATCCCCGAAGGGAAACTCTGTGTCACAGTATCACCGGTAGTAAGAAGACAGATACGGAGCACTGCAACAGACAGCTTGCACGTTAGTGTAAGTTAGTTTAGTTAAAAAGGCAGAAATTATGAATCTTCTTGACTAATAGTTAAGATCAGAGGAGCTTGAGGAGATCACAGATGGGTAGATGTCAAAGTTTAGTCCGGATACTGTTTTGAAACCGTTAAAAAAAAAAATGTAAATGCTATAAGATTAAATAAAACACCCCAAAAAATTCAATGAAAGTAATCGTTAATTTTACCTGAAGAATGTTGTATGGAATCATCCATGTTATTTTTGGGCAATTTGGTTGAAAGGAATCCATATTTCTGATATAAAAAACACTTTGAAACGGGTCAATTTGACCCGAGGACAACACAAAGGTTAAGAGAAACACTACTACTAACAAGATGTGAATATGGCAGTGCAGACACTTTGAGTTGACACAATCCGTTCTCATTTTGTTATGAATCATAGCCCTTCTACCGTGTCTTCCCTGTTTGAACTTGTCTGGAATTATAGGAAATTATCTATTGTATCATCTGGAAATATACTTTCACCTTAAGACAGTGCTACATGTCAAATAGGAAAATGAGGGTTGACTTTAATTTATGCTTTACCTGCAAAATTGTTGATTTAGACCTGCAATATCTAACCCAAATAACACACACAACAACAAATGGACAGTTTTAAAGGAGGTATATTGAACCCATTAAATCCTAAATCCTTCACTGCACAGTGTCTCAACAAGGTAAGTCAATTAAAGTGTTACAGTTACATTATAATACCTATTACGATCAACTCAAAGTTGCATTCATAATACACAGTTCTTTTAAGTATCTTTGTTGATTTTTATATTTTGAGGCAAAATAAAATAATAAAACCTCTGAGATCTTAGGTTTGAAGAGGAAATTGTCCTAAAATGAAAAAAATGAAAAGTTTGGGTTAATAAGAGTGCATCACCCTCTTCCACAGTGAATGTCCAATGTGAGTCTTGCAATGGGAAAGATGTGTAGATATGGACGTGGATTACCCCTTTTTCGAAGGTGAGTAGCAATCAGAGTGGAGATGCAGATGAATGACAGCAGAAGACGGTAGAGGAACCGAGGACTGAGGTACCCGAGGACTGAGGTACCCGAGGACTGAGGTACCCGAGGACTGAGGTACCCGAGGACTGAGGACCCAATTGAAGGACTCAGACAAACAACTGCGAAATCAAATGTCTTCTAACTGTTCTTGGGCGTCTTAATTGAAGTCGCAGCTCGTCAACAGCATCTTCCACATCCGTTTTCAACTCGTCTGTCAGTTTTCTGACTTCTGATTCCCTTTTTTTCATTTACACACACACGCCATGAGTCAAGGGGAAGGCGCAGAGATTGGAACCCAGGTAAGATGACCACTCCTATCAGTTTTTGCACGCTGTAAATAGCACCTAACAACTTCCACTTCAGTAACACATATACAGGTTGGGATTTGACTTAAGCTTAGGAGAAGCTACTTTTGGTGCTTTCTTCTTATGGAAAATAATAATACAATTATGATTTTATATTGGAGAGACACATTTAGAACACAAATAAATTGCAATGTATTGTTAAGTTTACTTTATTATTTCCCACAAGGGGAAAGTACAATGTTGTTACACACATTACACACAGGCCTGAACTACACACATATGCACAGAACATGTGCATGCACTAAATGGAGAGATGTCAGAATGAGGGGGGGGGGTTCCCAAAAAAAGCTGGAAAGGCACCCCGAGGGTTTGGTGCCTTGCCCAAGAGCACCTTGGCAGTGCCCAGGAGGTTGCACCTGTCCAGCTTCCAGTCCACCATCACACTTTGGTCCGTACAGGGACTTGAACCAGCAACCCTCCAGTCCCTGAACCTACTCCCCATGAACTGAGCTACTGCCACCCCCAACAGCTGGCTTCTTAGAAACAGATTACAAACAACCTGGGATTTAACTAACCATAGTTACATGTCCATTCATCTCCATTTACTGTGTTTCCCTTAGACCTGACCCTGTGCACTTCTTAAACCCTGATTTGTTGAGAGCTCTGCGTAGTCTGACAACACACCCTGATCCCAGCGGAAGACTGTTTCCACTCCCTTGTCTTGAGGATGAAAGTGAATTGCCACGACAGCTCCCGTGTACAATCAAAGCCCCAGACAGTCGCACCGAAGATAAAAGTCGCAAAGAATCGTGTTGCCTCATAATTGACAGAGAGAAAAAAAAAAATTAATATACTGAAATGTTATCAAAGACAGGAAGAGGGAGATATTGTGCCTGTACAGTCACATAATTTTCCTTGGTTGGGCCAAAAGAGAAAAAGTCTAGACAAAAACATCAGATAAATCTTAAAGAGTCTTTTTTACTCACGGGCGTCTGGAGCTTTTTTTGCTTGCCTTTTCTGAGTGTTAACTTCTTGGACCTGTACTGTTAAGTGATGTTTAAAATCCCTGTACTGTCTCTGCTGTACAATCTCATATTCCCTCTCATCTTTCCATCTACCGCCTTGTTAGAGCGGAGTCACAACCCCAGCACTCCTTGCCCAACTGTTGTGGTCTAATTCCCAGTTTGTCTGCAGCCAATCCTACGTACTGTGTAAAAACACAGGGCTACTCTTCTCCACCTCTTGTCTCGAGAGGCCCTTCTCTCTGAGCCTCGGCTGCTTGTTCTCTGTGATTGGGATCTCTGTGCCTTTGGTGGTGCCCTCCCCATCCCGCTCTCCCCTGTTTGGGAGGAGCTTTATCGCTCACCGCACACCCCGTGTCCCCCGCACTGATATTCGGGTGGCTGTTACTGTTTCCCTCAGTGGTGTGTCTATCAGATGCAGACAACAAAGAAAAACACACATACTGCAGCAGAAGACACACACGCTCACATGCAGATGTTGATTTGTGCATTGACGGATGTTATCAGACTGTCTCTGTCACATTAATACCGGCTGAGATGCAGTCACATCTAAACAAGTCATTCACAGCGGAATAGACAGCGAGAGGAGCTTGTTTAATTCCCTCTTCAATATGTGTCTCAGCTTTCATGAGCACATCTCAAAAACATCTACGGAGACATTGCTCCGCTATATGAGAAGGCAGAGAATGGAAGTTTCAAGATCCCATAGCAGCATTATACCAGCTCTGCTGCTAGAGACCTGCTCTGTATGTGGCGCAGAAATGACTACCACAGAAACAACATTGTACTTAGAAAAGGAATACATGCAAAAAGGAGAAAGTTAATTGCTCAGGGAGAAAGTTTAAGCCTTGCCAAAATTGCTTGCACTCTCTGAAAAGCATTTAAAAATTGCAGTAGGAGCAGGATGGGTTTAGATGTGGGTGTGATGGTGTTCTATTGTTAGGTACTGGGGGTTTGTTTGCTATCTTGGTGGTGTGGTTTATAAAAAAAATGTGGTGGGATTCACTCACACAGGTTGGCAGTGATGGTCAGTATCCTGCTTGTAGAACAGACCAATGTCCAACAGCCAGGGAAACACATCAACACAAACCAAGCAGCTGTAGACTAACTCAACTCCATTGCAGCTCATCCTCCCGAGACCAGCTAGAGATGTAACTGTAACACAAATAAATCTGCTTCTGCATTATGGCTTCATTCAGTACGCACTCTTAGATGGCTTTTCAATTTTTTGTTGGAAGTAATCTGTGCAAATTAGTGGAAAGTGCAGTGCATCACCATGGCCAGTGGATGGGATCATCCATCCAACCATTGGTTTCATTTGTTTTATTGGAACAGCCACACTTAAATTCTAAGATGTTCACTAATGCAGCCCCATAACTACCAATGGACCATTTCACTCATCCTGACTGCAGTGTGAGGGAGGGGATCAACAGTGACTCCCTTCAACTTCCACTGTTAACACACAGTCATTGTTTTTATTGCATTAAATGTAGTGGGAGACTTTGTGGTGGTCCAGCCACTAATGGATCCTACAGTTTTACAGGATTTTCCAAAAATATCCTTTTTTTTGGAGTTTAGCAACTGGAGTTTGATACTTGTAAGTATTGACAACACTACTGTCTGAGCGGCTGTGCAATGCTCAAAGCCTACAGTTAACACGATATATTAACTGCCTGTTTTACAATCAGCAGTCAAAGCTGGTAAAGCAAATCACTCAGTTAGGCTCATCAGAAAATGTTATCATCTCATTTGTTGTGGTTTTTAGCCCAAATTAGATAAGGGATTCTGGGATTAGATGAGAAGGAGGATCATACTTTTACACACATTATTTGTGTGTAAAAGACTCAAAGAAGGTTAGCGTTTTTATCTGCGCGTTAGCTTGTGTGTCTGTGTGAAACAGAGAAAAAATACATGTATAAGTTATCATTTGTGTTTTTATAGCCTATAGGTTTATGTGTGTGCGTGTGCTTGAGTGTGTGCGATTGATCTATAACCACACAGCTCTCTCCATCACAGATGGTGCAAATATGGATGCCAGCGTGATGATTCTTCCAACCCCAGTGGAGGCCAGAATGATTGTCTGAGATCTTGGAAGAGCTGGAAGACAGAATGAGGCACAAATTAGACTTGTTAACGAAGGACAATGAGTCTGACATGCAGCTGTCTAATCTCATATCTTTGAAGCATGCCGAGAACATTCAGAGGAGAGCAGCCTCTCAGATGTAGGCCAAGCAAAAGGCACTCGCCGAGCCACGTACTGTCTGAAGATCTGGCGTGACATATCGGATAGTACACAATGGGGAAAAGCACTTTATTCATTCACTCATTTCTCTGTGTTCAGACCATAAATCATCCGCCGTGTTACTGCCTCTTGTCTCAAAGGTTTCACTTATTTGACTGTGCTTGGAAGCACATTTAAATCCCACTAAGAAATCCGCATTGATCCCTTGAAAATGTCATTGGATTAAGAGAAACTATACGTATTCCTGTTTCCAAGCAAGAACAAAATACAGTGCTAAATGAGAATATCTGCACTTGTAAGGGGCCTCTTACAAAAGCTTTTGTGTCAGATTGAGCATATAATCGTTTAAATATTTAATTTAATCTATCCTTTTTGTTGATCCCCAGCGATCTTTCAATTTGTTGTTACAATACACTACACACAAGCCTGAAATACACACATATGCTCAGGTCCTATACAGTACTTGCACAAATAGAAAGCTGTCAGATTGAGCAGTTGTTCAGGGTTTGATGCCTTGCTCAAGAGCACCTTGACAATGCCCAGGAGGTCCACACTCGGTACTTTGGTCCATACATGGACTTGAACCAGCCACCCTGTGGTTCCCAACCCAAATCCTGCAGAGTTAGCTACTGCCACCACTGCTGTTTAAGTAGAAGTACGGACACTTGTGCTAAAAATACTCTAGTAAAAGTAGAGCTACTTATTTAACTTATTTATTCAAGTAAAAGTAACAAAGTACAGGCTTGGAACTTGAAAAATTAAAGTATAAAAGTAAAAGTAGCCTTGGCAATGACAACCATTTTTAATGCAAAGCCTAACTGGACCACACAAATGTTACTAGAGCGCACGTTGACAAACTTGAGTGTTCACGGAGAAAAGGCTCTTTATATGCCATAGATTTTAAATGGACACATGGGACTACAGGTTAATAAGATTCTGACTCAGTAGTAAGATATGAATTCAATTGTCATTCTGTGAGAATTCACAGATCTCAGTTTCTCTTTTTTAATCTTCCCCTTAACATTTAAAGGAATCTACAGGTATGTGCGAGGTGCTCAAATATGGCATCTGGAAAGACAATAAAGGATTAAATGTGAATTACTAAACTGACATTAATTAAGAAGTTCCTCAGCACATTGGCCAGGAGTCATTCTTGATGCCGACTATCTCAAACATCTCCCTCAGATGAGGCAGAGGATGATGAGCAATGTCTTGCTGCTGGTCTGCCCGATCTCTGGGATCTCTGTTTTCTACCATGTGCTAACGTTAGCACTATCAAGCTGCGCTTGTTTGTCACAAATGAATGCAGAATGCTGAATCTGTCAAGTTGGCTTAGTGGTGCGTCAAGTGCAACCTACAGTATAGTCCCATCCAATAGTACTGAACAATGCAAACAATAATGACGGTCACTCCAGTGAAATTACTTGAAACTTGTTAGTGAGAACTTGACTAGGACTGTATTTAAAGCTGATTCTGGTTTCCAACTTGGCCCCAGGTGTGTTAGTTAAGACACGGACGGAGACAACTTCTCTCTCTGAAGCAACCTGCAACGTCGCTAATAAGTGAAGAACACAAAAAACTAAATCACTAGCCAGCATGCAAGAAGCATGGACCAATGCAACATTTACAATGAACTAACAATATAACTTGTTCTCAAGGAACCAATTCTCAAGGATGCACACAAACTAGATCTTAGGAGTAAAAGTAAGATCAGGAGCAAAATAATAATGTCAAAAAATGTACTTCACTACAGTAACAAAGTATTTGTACTTCATTACTTCCCATCTCTATTGCTGTGGAACTCTGAGAGATAAAACCATAAGTGTGTCTCTTTGTGTGGATTCTTCTTTGAGTGCACTTACAGTACATGTAATGCACTTTGCACTCTTCTTCTTCTTCTTCTTCTTCTGTTTATTGGTAAATTGCAGCTGGGCGGAGTGTTACTGCCAGTTGTCGTTGTCCGCCCGGTTTGTTTTCTTACAAAACACAAAATAAACGCATGTGTATGTAACATTTGTACATTTCATGCCACTTTCACAAGTTTATAAATGTGGCAAAGATGGCGGCTGTTGAGTACGAGTGGCGTCCAGCGATCCACACTCAACATTTTGGCCGCTTTGACTGAAGCATTCAGGTACTCGCAGTCCAACACTACATCAGTGTGAAAGCACTGTGTACTCAAAAGAGCAAGTGTAAGTACAGAAGTACGTGATTTGAGACACAGCATATATCTCATATCTCAGCACTCATACTGTCCATAAATGTAGAAATCATTTTGTGTATTTGAAAAAAAACAATCACTGTTGATATGATGAGATATTCTGCGCAGGACGTGACATTTATCATATAGATCGAATCAAAGCTATCTTATAAAGCTGACAGAGTCAAAGTGTGGGATTTGGATTTCACCGCACTCTTTTTGGCCTCATGCTTACTTTCTTTGGCACGAGTGAAAACTGAACTTTGAACCCACCACAGTCTCTAGAGTATTTGAGCGTTCACAGACCAATCACAGGAGGTGTGGATGTTAGATGATGGAATTTCAGCACACTGCTCATAGCCAAAAGCACTTAACGTTATTTCTTCCCCTCTGTCAGGGATTACAAGGAGACAAGTTTAAGAGTTATAATGTTTTATTATATGACCTTACAAGACCAAGCTGAATGATTGTAATGTGGCTGTTCACATGAGTTATAATATTTTTGCTCTTTCCTCACAGGGAGATTCATCCCCTCTGCCACTTCATGGCTGTTGTGGTTGAGGCCTGTGGTTAGACGGGCCTTGTCAACAACTGTAGGACCATGACTTAAACGTCTCCTCATTAGAAAACAGAGCAAAAGTCGTCATTAAGTGTAAATTATCTGAACTATAATAATGAATGGGGGCCGTAATGAGACTCAATTACAAATTGCCTTTCATTGTTTTCTCCCCTTTGGATCATTAGCTGCAGTACCACATGACGCTGCAGATCAGGAAACTTCATGTAACCGTTAGAATACCAGTCAAGCACATTTAAGGGCTCATTTGCACAGCGTGTGAGGAATGTGGAGCTAAGAGCTCGCAAGTGTGGTGATTAACGCCTGGTTCCATTTTATTCTTCATGAAAATGGATTACTTCAAAATAATCCCATTTATGGGATCATAAATATCTTAACTCTGATTTCATACGTCTCGGGGCCTTCAAATTGTTGTTGCGGACAAATGTTGTTATTTCACATCTGGAATGACCTTTTTTTTTTAAATCCCCGAAAGGGGTACACATGTAGGCATGCATGCAAATACACACACATACACACATAATGTTACTATTGCTTAAACAATAGCCATTGTTTTAGCATTTGAAAAGAAAACTGGGACAGTGTCTCAATTGGCCACATGTGCAAATGGAAGAGGCAATGGTATGAGCCTGGGCCTGAGCTCTTTCTTTAGACTGGCCTGGGTTTCAGAGCTGACCCTACAGTTCCAAGTCACATTTAATTACTACTATGACTCAGCAAGCTGGACAGCCAGCCCGTCAGCTCGCCTGCATGCTTGGTCCTATCTGGAGCCACAGCAGAGCAGAGCAGACTTGGAGACCAATGCCTTGACATTTTGAGAGATAGCAGCCGCACGGCAGTCCGGGGTTTGCACCAACTGTCTTTCTTGGCCCATGCAGTGTAGTGGGGCCGGTAATATTCAGCACATTTCCTACACGGTTAATATCTTCTGGACAGTGAATGAGCCAGTAAAAACACACTTACTGTATTTCCAGACCTTGAAGCTGGTTTGCATCCAAGTCTCATTGACAATTTATGGAAATGAATATGAGACAAAGAAGGAGGGGGTAAAGGGAAGTTTAATTTTTTTGTATAGGTTATTTGACTGCCACAAAGAAAACCAGTAGTATACAGCATTTAGTGTAATAAATCATGAGATAGAAAAGAAAGAAGGGTCCGATTTAAATATGCTTTTTTAGTGAATGCACAAAATGTGCAGAGTGAAAATATAGAAATGAACAAAAACATTTTTAAAATAAATTGTTCCTAAAAGAAAACAGTGTGATGTTAGAAGGCTACTACAGTACTAGGCACAGATAGCATACAGTCTTCATACTGCACAGTCTGAATTATAACTATTCATACACACATAAAATACAGACATTATGTTGGAAATACAAGTCCAATGGTTCTCATTGAAAGATGTTTGCTATTAGTAATCTAATGGTTTGAACCAATGTGAACTTGTCCCAGCCTGTTTCCCAGCTTATAGCCAAAGTTGGCTCAGGTTCAAACTGCTGTGGTTTGCATTCTTGTGGGAGATTTTGGACATGGTGGTGTACAATTTGAGTTGTACCAACATTCTTTGTATATTTCCCCAAATCTATTGGTCATCAGAAAACACTTAGGCCGAATCGGTTCAGTTGTTTTTGGACACACTCGGTCATCCCACATGAAACGGGAAAAGTATCAATGATCAATATCTCTGTGTCTGCCTGTCAGCATGCAATAATCAATTTTGTCTGCTGAAATATCAGTTCATGGATTCAAAGGCATTCATTGGTGGTGTTCATGTTACGCACGTCATGATGTTTTGACATCAGAACACTGTTAAAGGAAACCAATCTCTTGCCCGCCTCAGGTCAAGATGGATGTGTTGAGAGCCACGGCCCAGACCAGATTCCCCATGGTCGTTGAGCAATTGGGCCATTCTGGGCTCCCCTCTTCCTGCCTTTTTCTTCCCCTCATCTATCCCTTCTGCTTGTCCGTCCAAGGGAATATTCCACCCTGAGCGGCTGGAAATCCCCCCTACATGTTGAAAGGCATCCTTCGCTGGCACTCAGCAGCCATTTTAGACAGACATGTGATTCGAGCCCAGAGTTAACATATAAGCATCTCAATCTTTCACTTGCTGCAAAAATGGACTACTGAATGGTATAGGGGAAGGAAATACCTTGACAAGGGAAAATGTTTATGTCCTGACGACTCAAGACATGTAAGCGTGGATTAGGGACAATATTTCAGGGGTTGAGCCGTCAAACTGAACAGGCTCCTGTTTGCCTATTTTGAAAAACTGAACATTGGTCAAGCAGCATGTTTTCTATCCAAATACATGTTATCTCTGAACAACTATACTAGTTTAGGGACAATGAATAAAGTACTGTAATGCTGCAGTGAAGTACAGTAAATTGTCCAAAAGACCAATCGCTCTCTGTGAAATCTGCTGCCAAATAAGTGGCAATGAGTGTTTTGCACATTTTTAATATTTAATAAACCGAGGTTATGTTGTTGTGGGGTACATTTCAAATAAATAAGACAGCATCAGCTTGGATATACAACCAAATAATGCCAAGGCATGTGATTTGTTCAAAAATAAGTTAGTTTTCTGTGAACTTGATTCTAAAATGGAACTGTCATCAGGTCTGATATAATGTTATTTAAAATCCAGCCCCCCTCTATTTTACTAGGCTCTAGATGCCTGTCTCCAGACTCAGGTTTATGATTCTAGCTGTTGTACCCCAGAGGTATGTTTTGTCCCAGCATCTATCCCCATTTCGCTTTTTAACACTCCTTGTCAGAAAGGGGATATGTCATTTCCCTCTGTAAATCTTAGTGGAACGTTAGCTTCCCCTGGAAACACGTCTTTTACCTTTACAGACCTGATGAAGGTTACGGCCTCTCAGTCATCATAATATGGTACTCTGACATTTGAGCACACGAGAATACAATTTCACATGCACAGGCTCTCAAACAGACCCAGACACTTGTACGTTAACACACACTCTCAAGACACACAACAAGCCTTCTGCTTGGCAAGAGTAATATCATGTGACAGTGCTGCAGACGCCCTGTAGTGAAACGGTGAAATGTTATTATTTAGTTCCTTGCCAGTGGTCTGTGACGCTATGAAGGACGGCAGGGCATGCAGAGGAGGGGCCTTGGGTTAAACACATGGTGATAAACACTGCAAAGCTCCAGCTTTACACAGTCTAACTTATTTCAACTGGTGCACTGTATTTCAACTATGAACCAGATTTACATGTTTTCATTCCTCTGCTTAAAACTGCATTGAATTACATTACACACTCAGTCGGGTCTGATATGCATCTGAGGAGTTTCTTTTCAGCTGCAAAATAATGAAATCATCAAGTTTTTGCTTTTTCCAACTCGCTTTCCCATTATCATTTTCCCAGTGACCTCTGTGGTAATTGCTCGAATAATTTCCCATTAGCCACAAGTGTTTGCTTGAGTTCAATGGCCTTGACTAACTGTATCTCAAGGTGGAATTTCAGTTCGAGGACAGACTTTGGATGGATAATGCCTGTGGGAGAGCACACTGACACAATTACTTTAACCATTAAGGTTGGTATAGGCTTACACCAGACCAGTGATTAAATTAATGCTTAGAAGAGGAGGGGCGGATGGCCTAACAGCCAATTACACCAACCCTGAACCGGGGGACCGCATTATCTAATGAGCACTTACTTACACGTTAGACAACAAAGGAGGAGGTGAGAGGAACTGCGTACAGTTAAGAAACTGTTACAATTTGTGTGAAAACAGGAGATTTTCCGCAACTTCGAATGGCTTTTTCACATCCTGGCTACCACTCACAAGTATGATTGCTTCCTGTGGTTGTTACACACACCCACACACACACACACACACCCACACACACATAGAGGAATGTCTAATTGATAAAATATGGTATTCATTAAACCTAATGGACCCTCTTTTCAACTGCACACATGATATGGAGAGGCAAAATGGCTTCACCTGTGCCCCCACTCCACATAAGCACGCAGAGCTCAGGGTTCAGCATAATGGAAGCAGAGCCCTAGTTACAGGAGACATTTTAAGTGCACAATTTCAAGGTCTGTAACCAGATACAGTTCATGGAAACACTCTGCGCTCTTCCAAACAGCAAAGAGAACTGCAGTTTTGAAAACTTTTTACTCAAGCAAATCAACAAAATGAACATTTTCTTGCAAAATTCACTAAAATAAATTACGGTATAGAATTAGACGGAGCACTTTTTGCTTTAGTCTAACAATGTTTTTTTAATATTCTACAGTATACTGGTTCTGCGTGTGTCTATTTATTTATGTATCCATGTCCGTCAGTGTAAATATACTTTGCACATGCATGTATGCATTAAAATTATTTATCTTCTTAAGAAAAAGTGAAAACAAACATGCTCAGCTTGGCTTTTTCTCTTCTGGGTTGAGACAAGGTGAGCAGACCACCTTTTCTCTTTTGTTAAAGTTGGCAGGACTGACATAAGTGATCATTGCGCTAATGATGTGCAGACCAGATCCTCTCCCTGTTAGTGTGTTAGCCTGACCTGGCTCAGGGCACTGCAGCTGTGGACAGAAACTGTGCCAACACGCCAGTGCTTAGGCTGACGGATACAATAAAGGGGAATAGGTGCATAAAATATTACCAAATCCATGCGCCATTTTTCATAAGTGTCAAAATTGCTCCGATGTTGTAGTCTTTTGCAATTGTACTTCTGTGACTATGTGAATTATCACAAAGGGGTGTTGAGTCTAAAAATTCTCATCTAAAAAAAAAAAAGTGAAAGAAACTGCCCATTCTCCTTGCCCAATAAATACAGAATCACCATTGATTTTCATTCATATCGTGCTATTTAAGCAGCAGTAAATTATGTTTTTACATAGCCTAAAATAACTGGGTGTTTTTGTTCATGTTTATGCAAACCAAGTGAGAAACCCAATTCTATCACACCATTGATTCACATGCAGCTAAAGATTTATTTTACACAGTAGCTCATAGATGGATAAACGGAGTAAATTAATTGCATATCTGTTACAGATCTAGCTGGGGAAGATTAATGATAAGTGATCATGCAAAAGAGTCCAGACAACCACATCAGTTAACACAAAGATCGGCAGCCTTTGTACCTCTGACAAATGCGTAATACTTTGTTAGGTTAGTGGTGCACAATGCTACTGCATGAGCAAATGAAATGAAACTTGCTCTCGCATGATCGATTTCAAGATTTAGGGAAAGGTCTGTCAAAGAAAGACATAGATAAGACAAGATAAGAATGGAGAAGTTAATAAAATCTGTGATCAATCACGTGCAACGGCAATGATAAGAACTTTCCTGTGTCATTTCATTCATTTGGAGCATTAGGATGTGAAACACCAAATTTGCCATGATTAAAGTGTGCGTGTGTGTGTGTGTGTGTGTGTGTGTGTGTGCCCAGAGTAATTTGAATGTTGTTATCTATTACCCTACAGCACAATTCAGATTTTCCAACCCTAAGACATTAATTACACATCAATGGACAGACAAACCATTGTAACCACCTTATCTCAAACGGACCATACAGTTAATGTATTGTGTATAAATTATGTTGGTACTGATCATATTTTTATGAATCAGCTGAAGACACATTATTCCCCAAAAGAAAAAAAAGTCTGGGGGGGGGGAAAATCCATACATGGGGCTATGCTGCTAAACAGATTACACATTCAAGATGAGGGAAAACACGAAGTTGCACCTCATAAATTAGGACATCCAGTGTGAGGTAAGAGCAGCAAGGAGAAACTATTTCCCCCTGCTTGGTAGTGCTCTCATTTTGTGGTGATGTATTCAGCACAGTGATGTGATTGCAAAATCCCATCTCGTTCTTTCAGACCCTATAAAAAGCGAGTATGACGGCGGCAATACTGATGTGTGACTGCATGGCCCTGAGCGCATCACCAGGTGAATGTCCTAGAAAAGCCAGAAAACACAATTTTGCCCTGAACGGAAGGATTCCGTGGCCTCTTTCTGAGAAAGGGAGAGAAAACCTATCATTTCATACATGTCTATGGAATTCCACACATATTTCTTTTTGGTTTGAAAGAAAGAGGGAAGAGTCAGTTGGCATATGTGTTTTACACATTGGTTTGGAATTGATTGATTTTGTTTTTAATGGAGACACAAGGTGAAGGGAAAGAGACAGCATGATATACAACAAAAGCACAGCTTTGTAACCTTGGGATGAGCTGGTGGCACTGTGCATAGCAGGGCCACAGCACAATGAAAGGAAGAACACAGCAATCAAAGAAAATTAAGCAATAAAATGTCCAGAAGAGAAAGATAATGAAGGCACAATGTGGATTTTTGTTGTGGAGTCGGGGCTGGAAGAGAGTTGAGGGGCTTGAGTGGTAACCCTCTTAAAAAAAAAATCTTAACACACCTCAATTAGTGGTAACAGGGCTCTAAGAGAACTAGCCTGAAGGCAGTTGAAGTTGTTCAAGCGAAGAGGAAAGACAGAAAATGCAAAGACATTTTAAGCAGAAGGAGCTCGCATGTGCTTTTATAGCCCGGCCTAGGTTTTTTTGTTAGCGGGAGAGCCGTGTGATGCTCGGAGGAAAGCTTGATACAGGCATTGGAAGCTTTTTTACGATTATATGGAAAGTAGATTCTGTCGTACGAGTGTGGTCTAATAGGACCCACATTACAGCCATGGCAACAGAAGCACCAAAATATATAGTCACAAAACAATACGAGAGGAATATAATTGAGATCAGAAGAAGGGAAAAAAATATGTTCCCAGTATGAAGTGTATCATCTGAAGTAAAAGACTAGCTTGTGGTCTACAGTGGGAGAGAGTTCTCCCCCAAAGGAGCTTATTATCCACATATAGACACATCACTTTTGTTCTGAATGACATGGAAGATTGGGGCTAGTTACAGTAGATCTAACACACATTCACACACACACACACACACACAGACTGGTTTTAAAGGAGACACACTAAAGAAAGAGTTTTTACCGTGTTTGACCACCCTGCTAATCTATGATGATGAAGTGTCGGTTTCTCTGTTCTATTGAACACATGTCCGAGTATATATATTTCTGAGTGTAATTACATGGCTACCTATGCATCTGTGTGCGTGTCTTGATCTATTTGGATCTCGCTTGTTTCCTCGCTGTAAATAATTGCTTGCCAGGGAAAGTTGGTTTAGGGTGTTTTTTCTTCTCTTTCTTTTTTTTGTAGATTTAGTGAAATGGTTTAAATGGACCTCAAACAGCTTCCAATGGAATGTTGGTTCTGGAGTTTATTGCATCTACGGGAACGGCTGTTTGGATAGATGAACTTAGATCCAACTGCTGGTGCTAGGGATCAACAGGTACTTTCCCATTTTTTTCACTGGCCAAAGGAGATGTGTGTGCAGGGAAAGGTCCAATCTGTTCTTGACCCAACAATTCAAGAGGAGGTGGGGGGGGGGGGGGGTTAGACTTACTGGTTACTGTTGCATGCAGACATCTCAATCAATTCAATTCTGGTTTTGTAATTGTTGCAAACTCAGACTCCCACAGCGTTATTGGGACATTTTGCTCCCGACAAACACACACTCACTATTGAAGAGATCATGTAAATTAAAGTTAAGATTATTAATTGTTCCCTATGTATGGGAGTGGCCTTTTTTTGATTAATGGGAGTTAGCGACATTCGGTGTAAGTGGCAACTGGGATAATGTTAGAGATTTGCCAATTATTGAAAACTGTATGTACAGAACCTATACCAGATTATGACCAATAGCTGAGTTACTATGTGTACAGTACATGTATGCAGTCACTCCCTCCTGAACTGAATTCTCCCTGACGTGGGGCAAGCATGCTTCTTAGGAAATGAAATCTAAGGTGAGTAATATCATTATTTTCATTAATCAAAAGGCTTATCAAAGCAGCATGCTATAAAGCTAGCTTTCATATCGCCATGTAATCATTTAAAGCAAAGGAAATCTGATATGTGTTTCAAATCGGATATTTCAAGCTTATTTTACACGCTGTTATGTGTTGCAGAATTAAGTGAGCCGAATTAGCGCGGAGTGGTGGTGCAATTCTTTCCGGCCGCATCTACATTGGTAATTTTAGACATTACGCTGACATGCATGCTTCTAGTAAAGAGGTTTTAAATTGTACTCTCTGAATCCAAATGCAGCAGCAGCAGCAGCCGGCTGGTCTCGCTTGTGTTTGACTCTGTCTGACTGTCGTTTTCAAAAAGTTTGAGTACAGTGTTTTGGGCGGCAGGAGGTTGATGCTCACCTGCTCTCTTTGGTACCCATTTTCCTGTATCAAGTACAAATCTCTACTTTCAGTCATTTTTATAATTTAACAATCATTTTCAGTCTTATAATTTTGGTGTGTTTGTAGCATTTGAAAAGAAATTGAAGTGGTTTTGAAATAGTATTGAGTAAAAAACAAAAACTCGTCTTTATTTAAAATTTTTGTTTGTTTATTCTTGGTTGATGTAAAGCACTTTGGACACCAGTTGGTTGCTGTAAAGTGCTATACAAATTAATGTTGATTGATTGATTGATTGATTGATAGATTGACATATTCCAGTCTGTGATTATCCATCAATCTTTTAATTTTAGCCTAAAAAAATCCTAATTTCTGCTTTTCTAATTCAAACATTAGGCATTATTTTCTTATGAATGATTTTTACAGACTATAAATTCCAAAAACAATTATAAAAGTAAATAAGTTAGTGTTATGTAGTGTTGAAAAAAAAAAAAAAGTGACAAAGATAGAAAAAAAGTGTTTAAAAAGGGACAAAAACGTGAGAAAAAGTTAAAAACATCGATAAAAAGCCTCAACAAAAGTGTTGTGTTTTCAAGTCACAGCTCATGACCAAGCATCACAAAGACTAGAAATATTTGCGAGCCACATTCCAACATATGTCTGCCACCACATACAAAAGTGTCTCCCACACAGTTTGTAATGACTTGCTTACTGTTACAACAACGAGATAACTGCAGTTAAAGAGTTGCCTGTGGAATGTGATCATTTTGGGCAGCAAGGCTAAATGGGTTAGCCACACACCAGGAACGTCCTGTGTCCAAATCTCTGACTGCAGTCTGCATGTTGTCCCCGTCCTCGCATAGATGTCTTCCATGTGCTGGAAGGACAATCTGTTCACGATATTTTTTCCAGCCTTTAGCCCAGTGAACGCTGGATCTGCTCCATGCCACCTGTGAACCTCAATAAGTGGGTGTAGAAAATGCATGAATGAACAATTAATTTCTTTGCCCACATGATTAAAAAGCTCTTTTAGTGTTCACAGTTTGAAAATAATTGGTTTGCTTTTTACTGTTCTTAAAAGACCTTCACTGCATCCCATTTTGTTCTTTGGATGTGTCTGGTCTGCTCAGTTTAGTTGGGCCATCAATCTCCATCAGGAGACTCCCTCCACTTGTTTCATTGGAAATGCTGCATACTTAATGGGCATTATTTGAACACTGGAGGGTTAGATTGCTCTAAGTGGCCAAGATAGAAATAAATGAACTGAAAACACCATTATCTGGAGGAAGAGATTAAAATGCTTGTAGGTTGTCTGGCCCAAAATAAAACAGGAAAAACACTTTATGTGACTTTATTTCTTTCTCCATGCATTTTGTAATGGTGCACATAAACTGATTATTTCTATAATCCGTTCAGGATTAGGGCTCTTTTAAGACTTGACTGTTTGTGATTATACCCCACGCAGTCAGCTCTGACTGGTTCAGGCCGGAACATGTGTTTAAACACTTCATTGAGAGTTTCCATGGTCGCGCCGGCTTCCAAGATGAACTGCGATCCTGGCTTTTTTTAATGTCCACCAATAAAAATTCACAGCGGTGCATTTATTTCAAATGCTGGTGTGTCTGATGTGTGCCACAGCACTGTGGTAAGATCCAGGGAGTTGTTTTTTTCTTTCATCAGGATTTGACTAAAATAAAAAAATCTTTCAATCCATCCCAGGTGACCTAGAACTCAGTCAAAATGTCACACAACTATGTTGGGGCAACACACACACAAAAGATTCTCTCCATTGTATTTTTATTATCTTCTGGTGCCCATGTTCACTGCATACACATATTCATGTTCATTGATTTGGCAATGTTAACATGATGTCTGTAATAGAAAAAAAATTAAAGGTGTCTAATAAAACCAGTTCAGTGATGTAAGTCTGATCAATACTGTCGAGACAGTGGGATCACATGTGGCCTTAAAACCAAACAGCTTTAATGGTGTTTTGGGAGAAATAACATCTAAGGGCACTTTGCCTTCGACATGCGGATATTATTCATGGTTATTACACTGTGTCATCGCAACTCATTTTTTATCCACTGAGTAAACCTTTAGACACAAAACTCATTAGAAATAAGAGCATGGAGCCTTTTTATGTTGCTTTTATGTTATGCATCAGATCACAAAGGTTTATACAGGCATAGGTATTCTCACTCTTACAGTCAAAGGTAACCAAGAAGTTTCCTCTGGAACTTTGTCATGCAATTAAATTGACACCAAATATATTTTTTGCTTTAGTCACATCAGAGATAAATAAAAGGGTAATTGAGCATTGCTGTGCGTGGGGTGAAATAGGGGAAAATCAATAAGACTATTACAATTCAGGGAATGAGCATTATTTAAAAGGAAGAAATGAATAAGTCATCCACCCTCACGGACCAAAGCCAAGTGATATTATTGAGAGCCTGTTGACGTCAAGCATCAGCTCCGGCGATATTAAAGTGGAGTAAGAACCACCAGAGTTCATTTCTATAGTGTATTTCTGTTTACATTATGCAAATGAGGCAGTGAACTTGACGGCATGTAATTCAGTGTTCCCCTTTCCTGCAAATCATTTATTTTTTTCATGCTTTTTGCCAGGTAGTTGTAATTGTCTTGACACAAGCTCACTGTGGAATACGTCGTATCACTTAAATGTTGATGACCTCAGCATGTAACCGGGTCAAGTTGACCAAAGCCAAGCCATGATGTTCAGTCTCTTCTATAATCCACATTACCCCGCTCTCAGCAGAACACACAGCTCATACAATGACAATACGCTTGTTCAATTTCACTGAACACGGAGGGTCACGCCGACTCAATTTGACTACAGTGCGGCGCGGGGGCCATCCGACGGGGGCAGAAACGCAGAAGAGGTTATTGGATTGTTTGGTATCTGGTTTCAGCGATACACACGAGTGATAAATTATTGTGTGAAACAGGCCTTGACATTGTTTTTGTGATTTTGATTAATAGTCTTTTCACATATTACCACTATGGTATTCCAAAGGTGAGAAAAGGATGTTACTTCTTCTGTATATCTTAAAAATGTGCTGCTGCACAGTGGCCCTGAAAAGCTGTTGTCCAATGATATTGTGTAATGACTGCAGACGGGAAAGAAAACTGTGAGTATGCTTTGTTTGTGTCTGATGTTCACTTGTAGCATGGACACTATTTCTACTGGGTCATTTGCTCCTTTGTTCTTTATTCACACACATTATTACAGAAACCATCACCTGGCTTGAATCTCATCTCACCACTTTGTAGCACTTCATTTTACAGGTCTGTCATTTCCTACAAATTTATTTTTAAGCATTATCTAATTTGGTGCTAATTGTGTGTTTAAATCTGTATTATTAGTTTAGTAATTACTGGTGCAACATAGAGAGTCAGTGCACAGCAAGTAAGGCTGAATATGAATATGTAAAAAGGGGACATTTGTCTACAGGAAAGCATATGCTAATAATACATCTGTAATAAGTGGGTTCAAATTGAGTAATTCATTCTCTGGTAAAAAACAGCTGAACTCAACCCAACTACATTTTAACTATATCACAACATCCTTTATTTCCACTAAAATGAGTTTATTTCATGAAATGTCTTCAAAATATTATAGGGAAATAATTTGCTTTGTTGCTTCCTGCTGGTCCACTGGTTTCAGTTTTAAAACATGTTCACTCCTGTGTCTTACTTTTTCCTGTATGTAGTCTGTATGTATGTAAGGAATCTCAGATACAGGCTTTTTCATTCGCTATTTTCTGCAGTTTTGCAGTAACGTGACAGTTCTTTTGACACAATGGTGTATAAATAAGAAGGATGAACACAGCTGAAAATATATTCCGTTCTGTCAAGTTGCGTGTTTCTGAGAAGAGCCATGTCTCTGATCTTTGCACGCTGTACTACACCCTCAGCTTCTGGCATGGGTTTGTGGTTTTCAGCCTCACATTACCACAGTTTACTCTGCTTTTATCTGGAGTAAGTAGCTAAGCCTACGTAAGAGGTTCCCACCTGGCTGCGTATATAAACCATATCACACTGCACACCATTGCTCTGTCATCATCCACCTACCCCACCCACCCACCAAACCCACAACCATCCCAACACATTGTCAATCATTCACTCCAAAGCTTTAACACACACAGGCTTCAAGCGCACAAAATCTAATGCACATGCACTTCACTCCACGGCTACATTCCAGGTGGGTTGCCTAATTTAATTTTCTGCATCTAGTGCTCTGGGTCTTCTTTGCCCTTGACCCTCTTACTGTTGGTCAACCACCCCCCCCCCCCTGCCCGGCATATTTATAAGAATGGCAGGACAGGGACAACAGCCCTAACACCAAGTGCTAAAAATACACAGATCATAAATCTGGGCATCTGCCAGTCATTACCTCAAATCAACACATACAGGCTAAAATAACCACTCTATTGATGTGCTAAAAAAGCTGAAAGTGTACACATGTTCCTACATAGAGCCTCCTCATGAACAAAAATGTAAATACATTACAAACATATAAATAAAATACAACGCATGCTGTCAGTGAGTTTGTACTGTTTTCACACTACAAACCAGCTCAGTTGTTCTGGTTTCTGAGCTGTTGTAGACACATTGACAATGTAAAAACACCGACATGACTAATCCTCCTACGCTAAAACATATTTACTACATACGTATACATAAATACTTTTGTTTCTGACCATAAGGTTATAGGCATGACAGGTACTGAAGTGTGAAGCATTAGCTCACACAATGTATTCTAAATCCCTGTCATATCTGCCCACACACCAAGCCGGTCCTACTGCACCTGTCAGATAACATCTGTCCTCTGTCTATCTGTGCTCTCTCTCTCTCTCTCTCTCTCTCTCTCTCTCTCTCGTTACTCCATAAGTATTTCTGGATTTCATTTTCATCCCTTAAACTGAAACGGTCTACAACTTTTACGCCATGTTTTATGTTATCCAGACGATTAAAATATTTGTGATACACCCCCCTGTTTGCGTTTCCCTCTGCCCGACATGAGTAGAACTTTCAGTCAACTAAATAATGCAGTGCGATGTGATTAGATAATTGCTTTGTTTCAACAACAGCATCCACACATAAAATGCTGATAATTACGTTCCCACAACAGCAGGAAAGCACCCTATCAAAACAACAGTTGATTTACAAGAGCGCATGCAGTGTCAAAGCAGTGTATGGGACTACATTCATATTCCTCATCAGGTTCCTTGCAAATTAAACAGTTATGATGGTTGCTCTAAAGAAACATTTTAGAAATACTTTTAACTTCTCTGTTTTGTAGTACCAAAAGGATGTTCATACTGTAGCCTTGCCGTTGCCATTGGTTTCATCAGCCTTACCTTCCCAGGGAAGAAAGAGCTTTCCAACACTTAAAGAGAAATGAGCAGTAATAATATATAAAATATTGCGCCAGTCCGTGGGTCCTCAATCTATTATGTACAACACTCAGGGAGAAAAACCCCATCCAGCATTCAGCAATAAAAAATGTGTTCAGCTTTTATACTACATGTATCCTCTGCATTGAAAGTAAAATACATACTAATATCAAAGTATGTCAGTGTTGCACACAATGGGAAAGTCTGTTTTCATGTGCATATTTACAATTGCTACTGCTGCAGAATGACTTTGCTTCAGTATAGATGTTGCTTTAGTGTTTGTTCACATAAATAGCATGTACCTAAGTATCCTGTATGCCTACACTTAAAACATGGTGACACAGTAAGTGTGACAGCACATCAGCTGAGACAACTCATGTACTTTACTTTGCCGGTACTGGCGGGCGTTGAAGGCCATATTTGAATGTTGACCTCGTGACTCCTGACATTTAGGATTGACCCTCAGCGGCTTAAAAGGCAGCGGTGAGCAAAGGGGCCAGTCATGTAAGGATCTGACATCAATGAAGACTTGCAGTTGTGAGTGTCTACAAAGCAGAGGACGGTATTTTAACATAGTGTCTTTATTAAGACTCAAAGTATCAATTATCACGCAGAACAAGGGTTACATACGTAACCCGAGACGTTCCCCTTCGAGGGGAACTCAAACTGCGTCGGTTACGACACTATGGGAACGCCTTTAGTGTCGTCACCGACGAAGTGTCTCGTTCCCCTATCTCGGGGAACAAGGGTTACATACGTAACCCGAGACGTTCTTTGTAGTAGTTCATGGCACTGTGCGGCATCAGCAGGATGTAGCAAGGCACCGCAGAGCGTAGCAGGATGTAACATCGCATCGCAGAGCGTGTAGCGGGACCATGGCGACAGCTGTAACCATGATTTTGGAGCCTCCCTGATCCAAGTGGATTAAGTAGCTCATAGAGTTAATAGCATGCCATTATAAACAACAATGGGAGTAGCAAGAAAGTTGTTAAAAGTTGATTGCTATGAGTGCTTGAGTGAACTGGTGTAAAGTTTTAAATGTAAAGTGGAATATTAGAAGCTGGAATGCAGTTTATGACAAAAGTAACTGTGTCAAGAGACCAAAGCAAGATGCCATCAGCAGCAACACAGACTCAGCAGCACTGAGCACTTCAGCCAAGAAGCAGGCAGGATAGGCGAGTCGGTGTCGCCAGTTTCAAGGATGAAAATTCACAAGTCAAGTCAATTCAATTATATTTAAAGTATCAATTCATAACAAGAGTAATCTCAAAACACTCCATAATTTACAAGGACCCAACAGTTTTGGTAGTTCCCTTCATAGCAAGCAACAGTGCGACAACGATGAGAAAAAAATCCTTTTAGGAAGAAACCTGGGACAGACCCAGGCTCCTGGTAGGCGGTGTCTGACGGCCGGTAGGGTTGTTATTGAGTGGCAATGTTACAGTAAAAGATGATGGAACAGTGACTAAAAATAGCAGTTTGTGGCAGTTCATGGCATAGCAGGGCAATGCACGGCATTGCAAGGTGCAGCAGAGCGTAGCAGGGCACCACAGGGCGGGTAGCAGGACCACAGCGACAGCTGCAACCATGATCTTGGAGCCCCCCTGATCCAAGGAAACATGCGGGTTAGGTCCGATAACATGTGCAATGTAGCCGGCCTGTCAGACTGGCAATGAGTAACCACGATTGGATGATTTGAAAATATTAGAGATTGCCCAAGCCTGATGTGAACTGGACTAAGAAGCCAACTTTTTCTGATAAAATATCATTAAATAAAAATTAGAGGCTAAGCCGAAGATGGATGGATGGATGGATGGAGAAGCTAACATTTGACAATTTATCACCAGTAATCCAGTGTGTGTGTACTGTATGTGTTACTAAAAAGACAATATGTACATGCTGTGTCTGTGTGTGTGTGTGCGTGTAAGAAACAGAGAAAGCAGAAGTTAGAAAGGTCATTTGCATGATCTTTGAAAATATTGCCATAGCCTCAGGCTTTTCCTAAGAATACTGAGCTTAGAGAAAACTCAGTTATATCCCATACTGTGTGTTCACTCTGCCGGATCAGGATTAATAAATTCCCTTCCATGGTGCATTAAAACAACCATATGCGGTGGAACTCTCACAATTCGCTTTGTCTTCTCCATTAATTAATGTTATTCTGTAACACTTCAGGATAATGACATTTAATGAGATCCACTAAGAATATCATTCCAAATGCATAATTTGGACACTACTATCATAATAGATTCATTAAAAAAAAACTGATAATAGATCATAGACCTACACCCATTTCTTTGAGGATTTACCTAATTCCCAGCATTACAAGTGGTGTATGAATTATAAGATGAAATATGAAATAAGCACGCATTGATGTAGATTTTAATGTATCATGCTTATTTGTTAGTTTATCTGTTAAATATACAGTTTGTAGGACTGTTCAACAGGTCTGAGAAGCCTCCCTCATCAGATTATTCTGTATGTAAAACTCATTTACCAGTCAATTTGAATTCCTAATTGTTGTACTTATTTTGAGTCATTGTGTGTAAGAGTTTCATTAGCTTAGATTGACTTTTCATTTATGCTTTTGACATTTAAAGTTCAGCTTCTGCTTGTCTGTTCTGTGAAATAGAATTTCTACCAGTCAGGTTATGTGGATGAAAGTACTCTATGAAGGTAACCATTCTTCAACTTTTAGGAAATTATTAGTGAAAAGTGGAATTACAGTACATGATGACTGTCTTAAATTAGCTTATAAAAGTAAAGTAGAAGGAGTTTTTTGTTGCCAAAGCAGACCAAAATATTCTGTAGTGATGCATGCAATTATAATGTGTTAGTATCAGATCTATTTAATGGTCTTGATGTCTTGTTACTAGGGATTTCAAGATGAAAGCAATAATATAACAAGTTAACGCAAGTTAATTTGTTAACCTAGGTTCGGGAGCAGGGACACGCCTAAACCACACCTCTGATGCCTGGACAAGCCAGGCTTGTTTCTCTATTTGCTTCACCCACCCTCCCTTACCCTCTTTCCCTGTTGCACACCTCTCTCATGTCTCACATTCGGGCAAAAACTGCTTCTGAGACGGAACCCCCACTCTGAGTCTCCTCCACCCGGTCCTCACACCTCCTCCCAGACCAGTCATCAAACGACACCCACATCAATTTATCTATCTGCACATTCATAATGTTCATCTGCACATGCATGATGTTCATTAAATCTTAACTAACACATGGTTGTGCCGTGGTCCAAGCTAGTGGAATTCCTTTTAACGCTGCTAATTCTTTTGATGTGTGGGTGCTCCGGGATCTGGGACCTGTCCATAGTTTGGGAAATCAGGGAGCGGTGCAGCAGTAAAAAAAAAGTTTCTTGAGCAGAAATGGGTAAATAAAAGGGTCTTTTGATTGGCAAGTTCAGTTCCAAAGACCTTTTGGGTGGTTTTCTCGACACGACTCAAGTTATTTGCATGTGCTGTCAATGTGAATTGAGTTACCACCAGAGTACTTTGAGTCTCAAATACTATTCAGTGGCCAAGCATACGGCTGATGCAAAGAACCCTCCTCCCCCTTGCCAAAGGCAGGTCATTATGTCACGTGGTCATATGTGCCCATCTGCCATGCTTGATGTGCTTGAGTTTGCCATGTTATGCTTTCGGCATATTTTTGGAGTATAGTGTGGAGTAATAGTCCAGACAGTATTTGTAATTGTTTGCATAAAGCAAGCATACTTGTATGCTCCCATGTTATTAACAGCATGAAACACTTGAAAAATATCGCTTTTAGAGAACATCCAGAACAGATGAAATAAATAGTTAACTATGAACAGTTATGTGATTAAAAAATTCCATATTACAAGTGATTGAAAGCCCAACTTGTATTTATATTTATACCTGGGTTAATGAAAATATGAAACACTAACTCAGTCCGTCTGCTCATCTGATCTCAGACATGTTGCATTCTCATTTGAAATACAATATGATATGTCAAGAGCAGAAGTGATAATCCACCCGAAACGCATTTGCAGAGTCGATGGCTTCCAAGAAATTGTGAAGAGTGACGTGAAATATTGTCAGAGGAGGAAAGTCTTATATTAAGAATCCGATTAAAGTTATGGCGAGCTTCATGAATAATGCAGCCAACGTTTATTTCCCAGGAAGTCAACTGTAAGACGTAGTCCTCTGGCCAAGTCTCCTCTCCACATTTCATCCACACCAGTAATGATGGATGGCATTTTAAAGTAAACTAATTAAACCAGGAAAAGGAAAATGAATCGTGACGATATTTCATCGCATCAACACCACAATAGCACAAATGCTATTATTGCGTGCCATAAAAAAATTAAAAGCATAAATCAAAAATTATGGAGGCCAAAAAAAGGAGACTGGGTTTGAAAGTTATTGTTTTAACAGGATGACAAAATCATTAGAATCTAATTTATGACCAAAGGGCAAAGACTTTTCTATGATCTAGAGTTGGGCATGTCAGTGTATTATCCCTGTCATCGCTTTTGCCTCAGTCATTCATTCAATGGCCACTGGCAGGAAATGCTTTGATTTGAATGGCACACTTACTCTGAGTGGAACGAGCTTCTCAGTAGATGACCAAGGGCCCCCCCCCCCCCCCCGGCAAAGCTGGTAAACCGGTGTGCACAAACGCCGCAGCAGCACGCCACAAATAGAGGCGTGCTGCTGCGGGTAGAGTGCCTTGCTCAAAAGCACCTGGCAGTGCCCAGGAGGTGAAGTGGTATCTCTCCAGCCACCGATCCACATTCCTTAATGTACTACTTGGTCCATGTGGGGACTTGAACCAATGACCCTCCGGTTCCCAACACAACTCCCTATGGACTGAGCTACTGCCACCCTTTAATATAATGTAATAATAATGATGATATAAATTTCCGTTTGGTTAATAATTGACAATATTAACAATTCTACACACTGAACCTAAGTGATATCAGCTTTGTCAGTGGAAAAACAACACTTTGAATGACAGTGGACATTTTTTTTTGTTGCAACTATGTGGCATTTTGACACTAATTTTGTCTCATTGTAACAAGTTGTGTATGTGTGTGTTGTTGTTTCTTTGGGGTCACGTTTTCCTGTGAAAGAAGCTATCACTTCAAATGTGGAAATCTTCATTTCCGCATGTGTGAATACTTTACTCTAACACATCAGACGTGGTGTGAAACACTGTGTGAGAACCTGCTGTTTTCATTACTAGTCGTCTGACCGCCTACACACACTGCTGTAGCTCACATCTCAAGGGACCTTGTTTGCATTTAAGCTCAGATTTGAAAATACTACAACATCAGACACACACGCTTGATCTATAAAACATCCAGACACACAACCATGTGATCCTCAGTCTTAGTCCTCACCTTCCACCATCTTTTTTTTAAATCTGTCTCTCATTTCACGTGACGTTTATGTTTTGTAGTGGCGTCACATCTTCCTTTAATCCTCCTCTGGATTGGCTGCAGCCCCTCATCTCTCAGCCGTGAAGATGAACATGTGAGAGGCATCTGTAAAAGTGAGTAACCTTCACCTGAGCTAAGGGTTACTTAGCCTTGGATTTATATAAAGACAGTTGGAAAAACAGAAGCCGTGATCATCCGAGGCTGATTTTTTTTTTTTTTTTTTTTACCCTCATGTTGTCCTCGGGTCAAATTGACCCGTTGTCCTACATCAATGTTCTTCTTAATTCCCCAAAATAACATGATTGATTCCACTCAATTGTCTTCGGCAAGTACAAATCTCTACCATTATTAATTTTTGGGCCGTCTCGTTCAATTGTTATAGCATTTGGGACAAAAGATTGAAGTGGTTTTGAAATAGTATTGACTATAAGTTGACTTCCAGTCTGTGATTATCCACCAACATCCATTTCTTTAATTTGAGTCAAAATCATTCCTAATTTCTGCTTTTCTAACTCAAACATTAGGTATAATTTCCTGTGAAGGATTTTCACGGACCAAGATTTCCAAAAACAATTGTAAAACCAAAGTTGTTAAGTTAGTGTCAGTGTTGAAAACGTCAAATAAATGTGACAAATGTTGAAAAAAATGTCAAAAGTGTTGAAACAGGGCCAAAAATTTAAGACAAAGTGATAAAAAAATGTATTAAAAAAGTCAACAAAAGCTTTGATTTTTAAATTTGACAGGAAGACAACACACCTTTTTCACCTTGATCACCTGATTTTCTCTTAAGTACTGACTGCAAGTACCATGGAAGTAACCAAGACATTTTATTTTGACTGGTATTGTTTAAACACAGCTAAGTGGAAAGTTACATTGCGCCTGTTTTGACAGAGACAAAGTGTTTCAAACAAGTGTTTTGTGCTGAGAAACCTGCTGTAAAACAACGTTCAAAAATCTTTTATTTCTCTACCCGGCGTTTCATTTTTCAGTTCCTCTCTCTATAATTATTTCGATATTTTTTTTTCAACAAGTTCCTGAAATCTTTCCAAAGCTGTCATAAATCACAAATCCTGACCTTGAATTGAGTTCCACCTTTCTTACCAAGTAACACTGTGACATTCCACAGTGTGACTGAGACTCGGAAAATGTATTCAGCTTATCAGTTATTTCGGGCACAAGCAGCCACCCCCCAACTCCCTCTCAATAAATACGGGGTTGACTACGTTGATATGCCTCGGAGGCATTTAAATATTCCCCCAAAAATATCTATTCATAAAGCGGGGCAACATAATTGGGTGATTTATGACCTTTTCACACCACTGGAGCGATTAACTGAAGACATCATTCAGAGCTGTCAATCAAACTGATTGTTCACATGGAAACACACCATGCAGCCAATAACGGAGCCAGCTGACTTGAGAATGAGGCCTTCAAGAGCCTTTTCACCGAAGTGGACTCTTCAAGACTGTCAGTTACGTTGTTATTGTGTTAAGATAAAAACGTCTTCTATGAGAAAGCTGCGCTGGCAGAAAGAGAGAAATAGAATCAAAAGGCACAGGTAAATCTGCGCACGTTCACGTTAACATCTCAAGGGTGAAATGGTTTCACTTGAACGCCATCTCATCCCATTGCTCTCCTCTCGCTCGCTGCTGGTCACAGACCTTGACTGTGTTCATGGCTTAATAGTACATCTGGGAGACATCTTCACATAAAGCTATCATTACCTCCGATTTAATGATCAGACACAGTGATTTGTCTTTATTGGTCTTCATAGACGCACACACCTGCATCTCCAGAGCCCTTTCCTTCGGTAATGACACCAGGAAGAACAACTTGACACTAATTGGCACATCGCGACAAGTGTGTTCATGCATAAAGCATTTCTTCTTCTGATGCTTAAAAAAAGTACCAGCTTTGGGAAAGGATGAGATTGGAGATGATTGCATCCTGGATGAGATTTCATGACTTTTGCATCACCATGTCTTTCATAACACAACTAACCTCCAAGAATTCAAGAGTTCATAATTATCTTTTAAAATCCATCTACAGTATTGATACGGTATGTACCTCCCATTTGAAGACTGGTGTTTGTATTCTGCTAAGTCAAATTTCACTGATCCTCATAACATTGCTCCAATTTACTTATCAGGAGTTTTCCCACCCCAACCCCCCTTTGGTCCTCAGGGCCTGCTGGCTCTCATTCTAATTACCAGAGATAATGGAGGGTGAAGCTAAATGGCGCTGATGGGGTCCAGCAGAAGGTTATTAGGTGTCCTCATTAGTGCCCAAGTGAAGTGAAAGGAGGTTTAAGGTCTTATTCTGATCCTGATGGATTGGGTTCCTCTCAATCTGTCTTTACCGAGTGTGATTCAACAGCAGTGGCACAAATAGGGAGATACATGAAGAAGGGAGTGTGTGTGTGTGTGTGTGTGTGTGTGTGCATGTGTGTGTGTGTGGCTTACATTGTAATGAGACGTGATTCTACCTGAGTCAGAGGTGCATGTTCATTTGATGTATTGGTCACAGTTGGAATGTTTAATGCAGTACATATATACAAGTCTTAATGCATTGACAAGATAGGAGTGTATGTGCTTTTGATTCCAAGACTAACCCAATGATAGCAGCACATGTCAGTTGTACTTGCAACCATTTGTCAACGGGGTTAAAGAAGAGAAGAAGAAAAAAAAAAGTACACTGGTCAAAGCGATGTATTCCTGTTTTATTGTATTACTCATAGTTGCTCAGACACGTGTATATACAAATACAGTACAGATCATTTTTTGTCAAATTTTTTGTTGTTTATATACTGTAAAAGAGCAGGTTGGAAATATTCCCCATTGATGGCAAAGTGGGAGCGGGGTTCAAAGGTGAGGAAAGTAGCACAGCGGGTGGTGTGGTGGAGGTTACACAAGCACAAGATTAATGGGACAGGGCAGGCGCACAAAATGAACAAGTGGCTCATCGGAAAGAGGGGAGCTGACAGAAAGAGATACTCTGCCCTGTGTGCACAGCACCTGGATCGATGATAGGCTTTACCCCGCTAACAATCCACTATAGGATGGAGGGGGTGGACTAATCCTTGAACTGTGCCCAGGACCAACGTCTACCACGGGGAGAAGTGATTCAGGGCTGTTAAAAAAAGGGAGAGAAAGCGAAGGGCCCTGTTGTAGTCTCGTCGACGCCAACAGCCGTTCCGTGTAAAAGCACAATGGCAGAAAGCGTCTTGTACACAGACAGGACTGCCAGGGCAGAGGCTCAAGGGCTAAGGCATGGGAAACACTCTTCGTTGCCAAAGAGGGTTGCCGCTTCCCATTCACTGCGGCAACAGCAAATGAGACACGCACACACACACACAAAACTCAAAAGGTCTCACACATTTCCTCATACTGAAAAGCATCCACACATTGATGTATACACTCCCATAACGCCTTCTGTTGGGCGAGCAGAAAGAGGGTGAATAGTCAGAGGAGGCAGACTGCAACTACATGGGATGAATTCAGTAGATGGGTACAGAAAGAGTCTTTCTTAGGCGGAAAAAAAAGAGTTACAAGTACAAAATGACTGACCCCCCACTGTAACTTCACAACAATGTGTTTATGTACATTTGTCATCTGTCACTACACAGCTTTAATGACATCACTCAAATGGGGATGCAAAAAACACACAACATGAAAGTGATCCGAAAATCTAACACGTCACAAAGAAAATAAGAGCAAAAGAAAACTTCTTAAAAACTTTTTGGGATTTTTTTTTTTTTTTTTTTTTTTTAAACATGTCATCAAGTTCATGCGCATGCCACATAATGAAACTGGCGAGGTCCTTCCTTTACAAAGCAAACAGTCCACTCATGGCAGATCTTAGAGCTGACCAACATGCTTTCAAACACTGAAGGCAAAAAAAAAAAAAAAAAAGTAAAAATAGGCCGTCCATTGAGTCCAAAGTGTTTCTTTCCAAGGCAGGATTCCTCATGAAGAGATGTGAAGGTTGGTTGGTGACTGGTTTGAAACATGTAACAGGTGAGCCACTCGTCCGGCTAATGTTCAGCCTTCTGTACACTGGTGTACAGCTCCCACAGGTTTCCCCTTCATATTAGCTCAAAGTTTCATTAGGCATTGAGGATTAAAGCACACAATGCATTGTTTGAGGACGGTACACACTCCGCAAAACCCAGAGATAATACCGTATTCATTTTTTTAGAAAAGACATAAGAACCAAATTAATACTTTAATATCAAACACTATTTACATCAAGAAGTTTTTCCTAATAATAATAGTCATAATCAATCATCATCATAACAATAATAATAATTATACAGTTTTAACAATGATCTCATTTTTTCTTTTGTCCTCCAGAAAGGTACAAAACAGATACTAACCTAACACTACTTGTTTTATGGTTGACTACCTCAGGATACACAGTATCCAGTTTATAAGTTGATCCTCATTTCCCAGGTTAAGGTGTGTACAGAATAAACCATGGTAATAATAGCAATAATGACGAATAGTAGCATTGGTAATTATAAGAGAGTACAATTGAAGCTGGTTTCTGATAAAAGTCTAGTGTTAAACTGCTGACAAGCGTCCATTTTGAATGTTATGCGGTGCTCATTCCCTGTGGTGTTCTCCTGAAAATTAGTACCTCATTAAATGGCCTCGTCTCCTATTACCCCCCCATAGCTGAGCCGCTATTCCGCCATAATGGCATTGTTACCGTAGCGCAAAATAACGAATGGCGAAAGGCAAAGGCAGTCTTTTTGGGGGAAGAAAAAAAACAACAAAAAAAGGCAGCCACAAAAATGAAGAAAAAAAAAGGAAAAACAAAACAGTGCATGCCTTTTTGAGACAGAATGATACTGAACAATAGTTTTGTCATTGAGTCGTGTGTTTTTTTTCTCAGTAGTGTTGCATGGGTTTGGTGTTGTTTTGTCTTGTTTTGTTTAGTTAGGCACTCGAGTCACACTACCTTCGGCTACCTCCCGTGTCCTTCTATCTCTCCCTGCATGTGTCTCTCCCTTTAATTCTCTCCGTCTCCTTCAATAGCAAAGTCTCCTAAACTGCAAGGTCATTGGTGCTTTAAAACCCCCCCACGGTGGACATCTACACCACCCTCCCGAGACCCCCCAAGCCTTCCACCATCTATTTTTAATACCAGGAATAACTCCCCTTGCCACAACATGGGGTCCACATGCCTGTCATTTTGAACCTCATTAAAGAGTCGCTTAAACCTGTAACACTAGGAGCTGATGGTGGACACTCATTTGGTCCTGTGCTCCTTTCCTTGCTCCATTTCTCGCTTTCTATCTGTCTTTCCGAACCAGATGGTGCCCTATTTCTCATTCAAAAACCTGGCTTTTAAAGGAAGGAGTTCATTTCTCTATCTGTCGATATTTCTTTGAAAGCAAAGCAACAAGTCCGGTCTGTTTGAAAAACGACATTTCGGTAGTAGCTTTCATTATGCCAACTTACCATGTGCATCTGTGGGAGCTAAAAGGACGCTGCATATCAAAACAGTGAATTTCTTTTTAATATAAGTGCTAACATAAACCCGGCCAGTCTAAAAAGCCGTGCATTCCCTTGAATAGAGATGGTTTCTCTGTTCACACTAGGTGTTTTTAGCACTAACTGCTGCAATGAACTGAATGTGATAAGCAGCTAACTCATTTTTGATAAGAGTGAGACAAAGCTACATAGATGGGAGAAAAAGTGTGGTAATGTGAATTTAAGGGTCTTTTTTAAACACTTTTCATTGACATCTGTTTTAGGTCTAATTTAATTTAGAAGGTACAAAAAGTTCACAGTGTCTCCGCTTTCAAAGACAATGTTTGGAAAGACCATTGGCAACGCAAAAGGACTTAACCCTCCTGCTGTCTTCGGGTCAAATTTGAACCCATTCCAAAAGTTTCTATATCAGAAATTTGGGTTTCTTTCAACATATTTTCCAAAAAAAAGTAAAAGTGGATGGTTCCCAACAATGCTCCTCACAAGTTATATAAATGATCTAAATTACTTTCATTGAATTTGTGTGTTTTTGTCAATTTTATAGCATTTGGAGAGAAAAAAAACAATTGGTAAAAGAACTTTAACCCTCATGTTGTTTTCGGGTCAAATTGGACCCATTTTCAGTTTTTCTATCACAAAAAATGGGCCTTTGAAATAAGCGCTGAAAATGTCAACATTAGAAATATCAAATAACTTTGGAAAAAACATTTTAAAAAAAAACACCCTCAACATTGAAAAAGTGACAAAAAATGTCAGAGAAAGAGAAAATAGTGTTTCATGGTTGACGGGAAGAAAACACAAGGGTTAAAAAAGTGTTAAAAAAGAGAGAAAAATTTCAATTAAAGTGACTAAAATGTGAAAGGATGTCATAAAAGTAACAAAAATGTCCAAAAAGTGACAATCATAAAAGAAAAAAGGAATTTTGGGAAAAAAGGCTTAGAAAAAGTCACCAAAAGTTGAAAAAGTGACAAAATTGTTGGAAAAAAGCCACATAAAAAGCCAAAAAGACGACCATTACTTTGATAAAAAAGGGTTTTCTTTTTTAATTTTGACTCCGAAAAAAAATGTCCAGGCCGGCGAGAAGACAACACGAGGGTTAAAATAAAATAAAACTCTTCAATTTAGCTGTGAATCATTTTTTTTCTTCTTTAACAGTTGATTTCAGAGGGGAAAAAAAGCCGTGGATGCAAAAGTGTTTCTTGGAGTGTTAATATCGATTAATACTCAAATAGAACAGAAACAACAATCGCAGCCCTGCTCAGTAAACATTACTTAAAATCACTGTGACTCTTGCCGTGAAATTGTGTGATCTACTTTCAAAAGATATCGATCCTCAATCTTAATAGCAGTCTACAAAGTGTCTGGTGAGAACGTTTCAATTTAGCTGTTCTGTGAGTCATGGTGAACCAAATGTGTTCGAAAGGCGTGTTTTATTAAGCAGACCGGCATGCTTTTCACAAAGAAGGACAAGAAAAAGAAGCCTTGTGTATCCATAGCTTTTACACTCACTCGCCCAAGCTCTAAGCAGCTTATACACACACTTTGTTTTCAAGGGAAAAACAATTGGGTGCTATCTTTCAACCAGGACAGTCTGAAGATCTGAAGGCTAAGGTGCATGTCAGGTACTGTCCGTATTTCTCAGTGCTGTGGTTTCCACTCGCCCCTCTGCTTAAAACCAGCACTCTTCTTTTTCTCCATCTTCATCTTTCAGCTCTGCGCTTCACTTCCTAGTAAAATGGAGGCACGCTTCTTCAATCTGCTTCTTATGATCCCGCAGAACTTGATTAAAATGTTTTCCCAAAGGCTTCTCAAAGGTCTCGGGACACTTTTGATGTGTGTATGTACAGTTCTTTCTAAGACCTAAAATCTTCACTTTCTAACTGTGTACTGCTACAACTGTATCAAATGTAAAAACCCTACTGCTATTGACTGTTAGTGTAGTGTTGTGCATGTGACTCTCAAAGCATGTGTCTGTGTATATATGTGTGTGTGTGTGTGTGGGTAAACATCAGTGCTGAAATGACATTAAAAAATGATGTAAAGGGATGTCAAAAGTCACCGGAAAATAAGAATCACTAAGTGTCAAAAAACGGGATTTGGCATCTTAGTTGAAGGTTCGAGAGGGGGAATTGTCTCTCCCACTTCCAACATCAACTTTTTTCACTCACAGACGGAGAAAGACCACTTAAATATATTTCTGAAAAAAATAGAGGGATCCTTGAGAAGCCTGCTCTGATGCCCAATCAAGCAAACACGCTCCACCCAAATCCCGCCCCTTTCCCCCCCGCAGCCTCGGGCAGATTCAGGCCACGCTAGGTGTTAATGCCCTCCGGGACAGAGGGAGGCGCTATAAAGTGAAGAGTGTTGATAGGCAGACCAGCAACAAAGCCAGGAGTGGACTTGTTTTCTGCAGGTGTGGCGCAGCATTTGTTTCATCACTTCGGGAAGGCTCAGCCGGTTCATGGCTGGTATCATCTGAACGATAACAAAAAAAAAAGGGAATTATTATTAATGGTACACCACTGCTCTTTTGCAACAGTGCACCACAGACAAAAGACAACACTCTGTAATGAATGCAGTTTCTTATGTTTAATGTTTCTGTTGGAATGTACAAAGCCGTAAGCAATATTTCCAAAATCATGACTGTGGAGACATCAGAGCGTTACTGGGATGTTTGGGCTCATGTTCAATAAGTTTCTAAAGTTAGTGCTGATAGTGGAGTCTGAGTTGCCATATGAACTTGGGTTGCTATGTCATGTTTCGAATCTCGTCGAAAACATTTTTTAATTTCACTCCCAGGCGAGGTGCCTCGTGTGCGGCAGGGGCAGCAGCCATGTGCCCTCTGCACCATGGGAAAGTACAACTAAGAGAAGGACCAGTGTATGTGTGTGTGTGTGTTTGAAGGGACGTGGCAACAGTAGAAGACGCACGAACGTCTTAATTTCCCTCCTTTGGAGAGCGTAATAGGGGAATGAGCCAAAAGACGCATGCAAGGTGAAAGGCAGCCATCAATGATGCAGGGAGGATAGCAAGGCAGGCAAATAGGCAGATAAAGAATCAGGCAGGAGGAGAGGCAGATGGGCATCGCAAATATTCTACTATCTGGCCTGGTGTGTGTGTCCCATTTAGATGGCAGTCTATGATAACCTCTGATAATCACAGTCAAGCTCATTTTCAAATGAATAAGTATTTTTTAGTTGTCCTCGGTGAGTAGTGAAACAGAAAATTGCATAATATTTTCTTGCCATGTAAATGTATGTGTATATGCACACATATCTTTGTATTTATATATATATATATATCTCTTTTAAAACTGGTCAGATTACATAAAGCACTCGAGTGACTGATGTATTGGCATGGAATGGTTTTAGCAGAAAATCAAGACGCAGGACATGAAGCACAACATCAAGTTGGAAGTGACATTCAGTGTTGAACAGGTTTCAAAACTGTGAAAACGTGAATCATGCACATCAATGAGAACAATGGACTGTAGACATATGAATGTGATATAGATGTAAGTAATTATATACACCATGCAGTGTATATACAAATGGATATCAACATGCAACACTGTCCATCAATATTACATCCAAGTAACAATGCAATGACACAACATCTGGAGAAAAATCAGTGTAAGAGAAGCACCAGGCAGGGGTGTGGAAGGACTGATCAGCTTTCAGACAAACATCATTAAAAAGGAAACAGGCACAGAAAAAGGAGACACATGTACAGATGTATGGAGGTCATACTGAAGAGAATCAAAAAAGCAGGAAGCCATACTAACCTCGTGGTTCTAATGTATTGTCTACTTTGTCGTTTACATCAAAAACGCGGTCATGTACGCCTATAGTTTTCACACAGCTGTCTATAACAGAAAATAGGGAGAATGAGAGATCATTAGAGGTTTATGCCAAATATGTTAGTGACATTTGAAGCACACACCCCCTCCTCTCAGCCCTGAAATAAAACATCCCAAGCAACAAAGCTCATGGCAACATTCAGATGAAGTATGAAGTGACCTGGATTTCATTTGATGTGATCATCTATCATCCTTTTGATGTTTTCAAAAAAAAAAAACATTTGTTCTTAGGCGTTTTTTGTGACAAATGAAAGGGGTATGTTGGACAGTGAGCAAAATGTAATTGAAGAGGAAGTGAGGTAACCAGAGAAGTAGACATAAACTGTTCTGATTTCCAATCCAAATGTGTACTTCAACAAGCTCTGTTACAAAGCCTTGAGTTGCATGCAAACACTTACTTGATGGTCGGACGAAAACTTTGAGCTTCAGGCATGTTTTCCTCCCGTTCTCGGCGATGGTGGACGCTGAAAAAAATGCAAAAGCCATACAGTAGGTAAGTAGCGTGTTAATATAATACTGCATGTAGAGTCACACACGTTCCTGACTGTGTGTTTCCTTCGTATATAAAAAAAGCTCTGCATGAATAGATTTTTTAATAATGAATAGATTTTCTTCCCTGTATAAAACTGGGTTGTTTGTACAGAAAAAACAATCATCTTTTAGGTTGGTAATGTTGACTCTTAAGTGGATTTTGTAGGGTTAGTCATGGTTCTTGGGAAATTATAGCCAGGAAGTATTTACAGATGTGCTTGGGAAATGTCTCAGGGGAGAGTGGAGTGCTTTGCTCAGTTTAACTGTTAAAAAGCATTTTAGAATTTTACAACTGGCAGCAGCGTTATAAGAACCAAGTAATTTGCATCAATTAAAAACACTTGAAACTGGAAGATCTCACTTTACATGTATACATTTATGTATTTTCCTCTCTAAAAACGCTCTTCAAGAGACACAAAGTTCACACACCAAGGGTGTGTGTGGTGCATGTGTGCATGGTTTGTGGTTGCTGTAGGAAATGGATCCCTTCCTTTCAAGTCCATGGGGTGTGAATCTCAGAGCGTTAGCTATCATAGCGGTTGTATCACATCCCCTAAGTATATCTCATGGACAGAGCATGCGCGAGTGTGCACGCGTGTGTGTGTGTGTGTCCATGCGGTTGACCACTAATGGTGTTGTGGGGAGGCACCAGGTGCTGTCTCCTGTAGACGAGGATAGGGGTCAAACAGGTGTCAGTTAGAGCATGGTGAGTGTGTAATGCGTGCATCCATCATGGCAAGAGAAAGTACAGTAGTTTAAAAAATGTGCTCTTGTCTTGTGTTAGGACCTCTTATCAAATGGAGAATATTTTATGGCGATATACTAATGCTATTTACTGTAAACTAGTTTTCCTTTCTACCGTCCCCCTCAGCTCTAGAGAGACCATAGTATCCGCTAAGATGTCTTTCGGGCCTCATTTTATGTCTTCTGTGGATCATTCCACAGGTGATGCAATGAAGCCAAGCATTTCCAAAGGCTAGCATTAGGTATCTGTCAACTCCTCTCTAGTGAACCTTTACCTCTCTCCCAGCTGTGTCACCCTCTCTTCTCGTCTGTCAACATGGTCATATCCATTCATCAGACCTCAACTGACTCGCCTTCTTCATATTTTACAGCACACACACCAACGAAAGCGTGCAAACGAGACACACATTTGAATATATGTCTGTAAGTGTTGCTCGGCATCCTCTTAAGGAACAGTATTTACAATTCTCTCATCTCGTCCTGTCTGCAGAATGTTTTAGATTTAAATTTTTTTCAAATGTACACATTGCTGCAATCAATGTCCCAGCATCTATTTCTTTGGAGGGAGTGGAAAAAGCAGTAAGCTCTCGCTCTCTGTAGCCAGGGGATATGTTCATTTAAAGATGTATTAACTAGTAACTGAAAAAGGGTCAGAAGAGATGGAAATCTATTACTTTGTTGCATGCTCTCTACTCCCAATTTAACCAAGAGATCAAGATGCCAGCTTTTCATCGAATGCACACTGCATACTCTTAGACTGGGTAAACCCCCGCTGACTCTGCAGCTCGGTCTGGAGACCTGCACCTTTAATTCCCCTGCTTCAGTTCACAATTTCGCGGGAACCAATCACAATCTGGCTTATCTAGCTGGCGCGCTATTGGCGGGTTTAACAAGATGACGGTAGAAGAAGCAACCATTCAGCATAGCGGCCACCGAACGCCACCAAAGCGCAGGAACCTGTTGATGCGCCTGCTGCTTCTACGTCGCCTGGATCTGATTGGTTGAAGGACTATCCAATTGCGTACAGAGTCATTTGAACTAGGCCTGTTGGTAGTGTTGGGAGTAAAGCGTTACAAAAGTAACTCAATTACAGTAACATATTGCTTTTTGCTGTAACACAGTAATATAACGCATTACTAAATCAATTTCGGTAATATTACACTTATTACTATCTCAGTAACGCAAGTTACAACGCATTTTAATGCAACATTTAGTGGGTATTTTGTTTTTTTAAGAAGTCACGAACACCGCAAAATATTGAGATGACTGCAGAGACATATGCATTTGCGAGCTGGATATTATTTTCAGGAGTTATGACGTTGCGTTGAAGCGAGGTGTTGTCCCGTCTCTGTTCCCGTGGTCGCAGCCAGAGACGGAAGGGACAACATCCGTGTCCCAATAGGCGACGCTACGTCGGCACGGACAGCAGAGGGTCATTTTACAAAATATTATGAATAATCTATAAAGAGGAGACTTTGTTGTTCAGGCAGTGAAAGTCAAATTTTCGGTGTTATTTTGGTGAAAGTAACTCAAAAGTAATGCAAAAGTTAGCATTACAATTTAAAGACAGTAATACTGTAATATAACAAATTACTCAAAAATGCCATTAACTGGTAATCTATAATATATTATATTTTGGAAGTAACTAGCCCAGCACTGCCCGTTGGTCACGCCTCTCAGAGAAAATACAGAGCATACTCCCCACACCAATGCTCAATCTCAAATCTATTGAGCATAGTCATTAAATCACTTACATTTTGCAAAGCCTTCTCTTCAAGCTGTCTCTATCCCATCGACCTCCCTGTTACCATTTTATTCTTATATTACCCAATATAATTATATAATGGTGCTTCATCAGCTGTTTCTTAGTCATGTGTCAGTGTGCAGGAGAGTTCAGTTCATATTCAGCTGATGCAGAGGGGAGAGAAAGTGGATGGAAGAGAGAGAGAGAGGGACTTATTATTTTTGGTGTGGAGGCAGACGATGACACGCTGATGAACCTTGACCACAGACGCTCACCCACTCAGTCAGATACCCCAGTACCCACGCAGTTTCTGTCACGCTTCTTATTGCTCTACTTCTCTTATCTACCATCACTACTTAATGCACCCATTTTCATTTTTCACACACACACACACACACCGTCTCCAGATGTCTTCTCTTCATGGGCAGATGAAGTTGTTGTGGGCAGAGCGGAGTCACAGCCATCGACACCAGCCACTTAGCAAAGGCAGCTAATTATGGGAGTATGGCCGCGGTGAAAACGGCAAAAAGCATGTGGGAGTCTATGTCGTGATGACAGTTATTGAAGCTGTTGTGATGTTTATAGAGCATGCCATAACACGCGATCCACCTCCGAGTGAACAGGAATCATGATTGCATTCAAATTAGCTTTTACCACTTACATGTTGCATAGCTACACTGGAATCCATTATTTCTCTGTTTCCTTGAGCAGTTTTCAAGTATGAATGCAGCAGTTTATAAGTAAGAATGTGACAATGGTGCTAATGTGAGACTATCTCCTATGAACTTGGACATGGCCATTGTCTTGCATATGACCAAGGTGTGTTGCTGTACATTCTTGACTACAAGGGAAATATTAGGCTTTGGCTCTACATGCCTTTCTTGGTAGCAGCTCTACATACTGATGTGTTTGATGAAGGTCCATCCACCCAGTCCCCTACACCAGTCCCTGTATATTTTTCATTAGAATGCTGGTGAAAGCCAGCGTATTATTGTTGTAGGCCGTAACATCGACACCCGCTATTCTGGTTCCCATCAAGCCGGCAGTCTAACCATCAATCCATCCGGCATGAGCAAGTGGCTGCTTTGAAGGACAGGAGGCCCTGACAAGATGTCCCAGGGCTGTGGGGAGGAGGAGGGGGGCGAGGTTGGGTTACTCCTCCAAGCCTTGTCCCCTGCCTAGTAATGGCTGGTCCCCTCAGAACACTGCATTATGCATCAGCATTAAGGCAAATGGAATGAAGCAGAATCCAATTACGGAAGAACAAACAGGTGGGCTCAGTGCGGCTTAGGCACAGTATTGTTTCAATCACAGCCCAAGCCGAGCTTTATTGCAACTGTAATGTTATCTGGAAAACACATTTCCGTTGCCTTTCAATGAAAGATTCAACAGCACATTCCAGGCATGAGGACATAAAACCATGTGTTTGTAGTGATGGGAAACCGGATGCAAAGATCACACTGGCTAAATAAAGTAGATACTTTTATGGTAAGATATTGATTTCTTATCCATCATTAAGGCAGAGTAATGTCTAGGCTGTAAAAGAATAATGCAAGGTGAGTTGATAAAAATGCTAGAAGCAGGTGTCATCTGGGGTCTAGTCCTAGTCAGGCAACCAAATCAACCAAAATAAATCTTAACATAGTGTACTGCGACAACAAACTGTTTTTCAGCCAAGAACCAAAGTTTTAAAAGCTCTTGCATATACTTGCATGCCATCACGGGAACATGTACCATTAATAGCATAATGTTAGCATGCCTCTAGTTGAGTCAGGTCTCCAGCTGGCTTTAATAATGGCGCTCTAATCCTTTGATCCCTGCTTATTTGTTAGTATGGGGCCGGTTAAACAGAATGCCCTGTAATGTTGTGTCAAGCGCTCAGCATTCCTAGCAAGCTAATTCTGCCAGCTCTCTTAACACAAGGCCGCGGTTTGATTGCCTTTCACTGACATTACTCATGTGGCTTACACATCAGAGTTTAGGTCCAGGAGTCGTCCGAGTTTACATAAACTGGTGTCCAAAAGAAAGGACAAAAACACTTACTTTCTAGAACCTTTGTGCCATCTTCTACCCACGTCTCCATCTAGCCAATTAGACAGTTTGTAGCCAGAATACATTACTTATATTGCATGTACAGACATCACTGCTGGGTTTCATCAACATTTGTCCTTCAGTTCCAGGAAGTGGAATCAGTCAAGAGGACAATATTAAACTAAACACGTGGAAGAAAAAATAAAGACTAGAAGGAGTTTGTAGACAAAGAAATTGAGATAAAATGTATATGATTTTATTTATATAAAGAGCTTTTCTAGTCCTAATAATTACTCAAAGCGCTTTAACGTAGCACAGGAACCATTTACCATTCACACACATTCACACACAGTGGCCGAGGCTGCCGTGCAAGGCGCCACCTGCTCATCAGATAAACACTCACACACATTTACACTCCGGGGGCAACTCTGGGTTTAGTGTCTTGCCCAAGGGCACTTCAACATGGGACTGCAGGGCCAGGGATTAAACCACAAACCTTCTGATAGGGACCCTTTTACCACTGAGCACCACCGCCTACACCAATATGACCCCTCCAAGGTAATATCAACTGCTATGCTGTCCATAATAATCTATTTAAGGCATACAATAGCACAGACATACAGTTCGGTACAAAGCCACGTGAAATGAAGTATTGTACACACGAAATTATTGAATGTCCTTAACAAAATGTCCTTCCTACATTCAACCATTAACAAAGCAGCGTATTTTTCAAACAAGACATTCAAGAAAGATGGAAAACATATAATAAAATCATTCAAAGCCAGACAAGCAAATTGAAACTATCTGCATGTGTGTGTTTGTGTGCCTGTACACAAAATGTGCGCATGTAAGAAGATGGAAGAGACTATCCACTGAAGAGGCCCATTAACCAGATGCTACTACAGGGAGCACACAATGGGAGGGAATGAGGGAGCAGGGAGAAGCAGTGAAAGAGGAGGACTTGGATTCAGGCAGAACATAAACTCCCCCACCCCCCCCCGGTGATAGTTGGCCTTTAGCTCTTTCCTTTCATCTTTTACCCTCCGCCAAAAGTGAACCAAAGTCATTCATCATGCCGCTTGCTCCGAGGTGACGAGGTCACAAGCAATGAGGAAAGGGGTGAGAGGATGGAGGGGAGAGGGGGCGAGAGAGCAGTGAGCTGGAGTCGGAAAAGTGAGTTAAAAATCATAATGCCCAATTTGCACGAGCTTCCTCGCGCTATTGTATTTCAATGCGAGAGCGTGGGGATACTGTTCAATTACTTCCCTTCACTATTCTATCAGTCTACATCGAGCATCCTCATTTTGTGAAAGATCACATAATGACAATCTCACTAATTACTCTATCTTCTTGAAAATGAAAAGCGACTAAAAAACCCTTGAATTTCATCAGCTCACCCGTGTCTTCACATTCAAATGACAATACACTCAGTGATTTATCAATCTTAGGTGGAGGGTCAACTTTTTAAAGCAGCCACACACACAATAATAAATCACTCTACATAATAATGTTTAATTAGTGCACTTAGTTTATCCCATAGAATCATAATGTTATTGCCATGGCCCGAGTATCCACCCACTGAATAAACACTTTGTGTGGATGCGTGTGTACACAAATGTGTGTTTTTTTGTAATTGAGGAGAATGATTAAATGAACAAAACCTAATTAAAGATTATGACCAATGCACTGGGTTAATAATATACGTGTTGTCCTTGTCTTTGTGAGAGTGAATCATAATCAGCTCCTGAAGACGGCTGTGGAAGCAGGAATCATTTTAGGCTGAGAGGAACCTCGCGCCCTCTGAATCGCAGCCCCTCTTGGCTTTTCACAGTCTTTCTGTTTCTCGGCAGACAAAGTGATGACTACGTTATTGACGGTCAAACTCAAAGTAACTTGATTAGAGACTTTGCTCTCTCGCCTTGCTTTCTCTAGGCTGTCAACAGCGCTTTGGGACTTAGCTCATGGTCTATTAATATCCACGTTTGGCCAATGGGCGAGGTGGCTGGTTGACTGTTTTCACTTTATTTTTGAAAGGGGACTCTTGAAACTCCAATAAGATTGTCATGACAATGCCTTTAGGATAGGTAGATCAACAGACAGACAGACAGATAGACAGATAGATAGATAGATAGATTTGTTTTGATCCCCCCAAAAATGGGAAATTCCAGTGTTGCAGTTAACTTTTTATTCTTATGTCATTGTAGCCGGTAGAGAAAACTATTTGATTGTTACCATTTTCTAATGTGTGTTTGATATGCATATTTAGATGGGTGACAAATTTAAGACTTTTCTTGTTAAAATGTCTTAGTACACTAAGTGGGAATTGTTGGGTTTCTGGAAATAACATCACTAGACTTGCTCTTTTATGAAGAGCCCAATGAGATGACTGTTTTTGTGATTTGGTGCTATATATAAATACAATTGAATTGAACTGAATTAAGTTGTTGGGCCACCATGAGCTGCCAGAATAGTTTAGCTTAACACAGCTTAACCTGATTCTAAAGCTTTGGGAACACTACTAAAAAGATGAAAAAAAAACATTATTCCAAATGATATACCATCATCTGTTGTTCTGCTGATTTGTTGAGTGCCATTGAGCACAATCAATGCAAATTCTCTCATACTTGTCGATTGTGTTACTTGTGTTGTACTGTACCATATGATTCACATGATTTTCATACACCAACAAACCATGCATTGACCCCCTTGTGCCCTGTATGCGCTTTACTCAGGGATTTACTTTAATATTATAATAATGTTATGGTTAAATAGGACACAAATCTGGTGCAAAAGAAACACATGGAGGGTTAATTTGGTAGTACTGTCCTTACATCCAAAGAGAGAGTATATAAAAAAAAGAAAAAAGAAAAGTGGGACAAGAAATGATGTAGTAGCCAGGGGCGACAGAGGTAGTGGAATGTCTATCATCTATCAGGATTATAATGCATTCCAGACAGTGTGTGTCTGTGTGGCTTTCATGTATGTCTGCCCATGCATGTGTATGCATATTGTACATGAGTGCATGTGTGTGTGTGTGTGTGTGTGTGTGTGTGTGTGTGTAGTTCTATGTCACATTACTCCATGTTGTGGGATCATTTCTGAACCCTGATGACAGGGTTGATTTTTCATGTGAATGAATGAGAGGGGTGAGTTATGATGGTGTCCATATGCATGTTCCCCTTACTGTACCGCAAATGGAACAGCACTGGCTCTTAATCATTATTAGCGGACCTCCCATACCTCTAACAAAATACAGACTGCACACACTGTCACCTGCTTCTCCTCAATGCCTCTTCTCCTTTCCCCTCTGGGCGAAGCTTGAAGGAGCATGGTGCATCACAGAATTTATGATCAATTATCCATGTCTTGGAGAATCTGTTTTGTCTTTGTGTGTGCATAGCAGTCTATTAAAGTTGAAAAAGACCTCATGAGAACCTTTAAAAAAAAAAAAAGGCCTTATGAATATCAAGAGGTTTTCTTGCGTGGTATTTCTGATCAATCTTAGTCTTATTTTGCATCCTGGCCTATGGGCATCCACACAGTGATTGAAGCCTCACCAAATGTTTTTCATTTTGTAATCTTTCATAAACATAGGTAGAATCATCGCTCCCCCTCTAGGTTATGTTGGTCATTTAGCCAGTCTTCATTTGATATCAGCCACAGACTCTCCCGAAGGCATCCGTGTTACTGTAATATCCTTTTTTCTTGCCGTGTCAACACCAGAACTACATATGTTTTTTAAAACTCCATCCACAAGTGATCCGCAAAGGTGTTATTGATTGTGTTTTCCATGAGAAGCAGCACAGCAGTAGGTGAACAAGCCAGACGGCAAGACAACAACATCTGTTCTGCAGACAATCTGCATCCGCATGATCACACCAAGTGGTTTCCTATTCACCACACATCTTACACGCCTAACAACACCATAACTCGGCTCACTCATCTCATGCGGTGAGCTGCCACCGATATTGGATTTCTGCCCTTCTCAGATTTAAATCACTCAAATACGAGATAGCGGATTGTGTCCTTATTAGAGATGCTCGCATCAGCATTCTGCAAGATGGATTTCACTTAAACCCTAAATGCATTGTGGACTCTGACCCGAGACGCGCTCCAACTGTCCACTTATCCTTTCTGTCCGTCGCAGAGCAAGACATTTTGGAGCTGTAACTCCTTTCTGCTACAGTACTACTGCATTTTGCTGAATTGGTTGAATATAACATTACACTTTGCCTCTTCCTGAGTCTGGTTTTACATCTTGATGTATTCCTATGTAAATAATTTCTCTCTCTCACACCTGTCTTGTGTTGAACTCTAGAAAAAACACAGCTGAGTTTTGTCTCTAGAAAGGTCAGGCTCCTGACTGACTCCGGCTCTTCTCTTGTCTTCAATTACCTGCCAGAGAGGACAGGCTGACACTAACAAAAATGAAGAATTATTACTTCCAATTTGAGTAAACTCCCTCCATCCTGCTAGAGTTGATTAAGCTGTTTCTGTTGTTAAAGCAGATGACAGCAGAGCCCTGTCTCCTCTCACTAATTTTATCAGAGATGCAACAAATCAACCCTCGACCCGCATCGAACTCATAGGGCGAAAACCCCATTAACAGGCATTTTCTCTTCAGGAACAGGATTTGACAGCTTCATTTTCATCTACAAACAAGAAAGCTAATCAGTCACGTCACTGAGAGCTGATTTTTCATCCCCCATTCCCTGAGGTCATTTGGCTACAGGAAAATATAAAAGATGAGGAAAGATAAATATTCTGTTGCTGTGTATATGAGCACTGTTTATATACAAGATATCAGTTGTACTGTGTGTAGTTAAACAGTGAAATAAAATCAGTGAAATATTGATTGTAAATACATATTCTATCTTCATTAAACTTCTTACAAAAACCAAAGAAAATATACATTTCATAAATTCCCCTAAATGATGTACTGTTATGCATCAATTACATGAGCCAAATCACAGTTAACTATTGCTAACCTCTGCCTCATGTGCTCACAGGACACATTGACATTTCTGTTTAGTGCAGGGGTGCACTATAGCCAGCTTCAGCGGGTAATGATGCATAGCATTTTCTCTGTTAGCTATGCTACACTACAATTACACAATGCAGGCAAATGGGTTACAAGGGCAAGGTCTGACCACTGTGTGTTGTGCTATACAACATATATCATCACACCTTCTACAGTAGAAATGCCTTTGCTATGTTTAAGATGTTTTAGGCACCTTCTGTGGTGGTAATGTCCACACTCATTCATTTTACAATTTGACTTCAGCTCAATACAAAATATTAAGTTACTAAATATTTAAAAATGAAAGTAATCAGTTAGTAATTACTGTTCAAAATTCATTATTTAGACACTTGGCCTTGGGTACTTAAACATGTCTATGCACGGTATGAGATAATAAAAATGAATATTTAATGATCCCTGTGGAAAAAATGGGTAAGTTCAGGCTGTGCAGCAGAGCAGGCATGACCGTAAAGGACATTTGACTCCCCCATTTTTGGAGGCCCTTAAGAGTAGTGAACTAAAACATTCTCATTTCAATTCATTCAAAAGTGATGTCTTCACTTCTACAAGCCTTACCACACAAATAAAAAGGCTTAGTTCAAGTGATGAAGTAAGAGACACGCATGGGCATTTTCTTGACTTATATCAAGTCAACTTTTGATGCTTCAAGTCAACTGAAAAACAAATACTTAATAGTATCCTTAAAAAATGCAGCCTGAGTACTAAAGGTTGTTAGATGGCTAGTTTAGGCCTACTTTGGTATTCAGCTCTGCTCTTTTAGAGATAAAATGATCTCTAATCTTTTATATTAGAGATAAAAGATTAGAGATAATCAAGTCTGAGACAATGTTTTTACTGTATTTTCTTGCAATCTTATCTCCTGAACATCCATAACAGCAGTAGGTTAAGCCAAATGAGAAAAGCACAGTCATTAATTAGGTTATACTCTTATAAAGAATTCACATTTGTGATTGAATTTTGCAAGACTTTTACTTCAGTTAGAACGTTGCATTGATCACTTCAATTCTTAACATTAAAGGAAAATAAAATGATGTAACCCAATGCAACCTAAGAGGTCTTGTTTGCTGCTAGGGCACGAGGGAGTCTCCCTCCTGTGGATGATGATGATGGTGGTGGTAGCGATAGAAACAGATGTTGCACATAAATTGGCAGATGTAGCAACGTAACTACCTCGCTACCTCTCCGAATCTGTCTACGGAAGAGACTGTCCAATCCATCAGCAGCCATCTACCCTGCTACGTATGGACGTTCAGGCCGGACATGATGGCAGTGGGAAATCACATGTCAGACGACTTCATGGTAGATGACTTTAATATCCGCCGCGGTAGCCAGAGAGGCTATCCGCTAGAATCATTCAATAGCCAATGAAGCCGCGGGCCACTAAACCAATATGGCGTGCTACAGCAGAATGGATTTGTTCCATGGAAGCTCTGGCGGTCGCAGTGTAATTTAATCCAGCCCTTAGGACAAGCATCTCTCAACAAAAATGGAAAAAAAAAAATATATGTTAGAAGTAGAGATTTGAAGTAGTGGATTAATTGTGTAACCCTTCGCTAACCCTCATTTTCACCCCCAACTTCCAGTTTTCCCTCTTCTCATTTAGTATGACTGTCAATGTAAATTGGCTATAAAAGCAAAGGGAAATCTGGTTACTTTTTAACAGACAAATGGCCAAACGCCTGGTTGTTGGAAGGCCTCTGAAAAGGATCTCAGGCTATTTGTTTTGTGGACTAGCTTGAGAGAGACAACACCTATTCACAGCAGAAACAACGGCAGACATTAAGGAGGTTTTGTCCACTTCAGTCTTGAATTCTTAAGTGTAACAGTACAGGACAGGAAGAGAAAGAGAGAGAGAGAGAGAGAGAGAGAGAGGTTGAGAGAGAAACACATGAAATGAAGTGCAGACGTCTTGGCTGGCTGTCATATTAACTGCTTCATAAAAAAAGGTGACGACTGTCAGAGAGAAGGACAAAACTCAAAGACGTGGGGGGGTTGGACAGCCACCTAACTTAACACCACAGACCCAACTTTAACATACAGATAAACAGACACAAGTACGGTATATACAGTAGCGTTCAGCAGGAGGGTAATGATTTTCAAAACTGAGAAGTTAATTCTACACTTTTTCCTCATAAATTGGCCAACAAAGCTGAAGCAATAATACATACATGCATGATATTGCTTTAATGCCACTGATATGGGAACATAACCCTGCTTTCTATTTGTAATATGAGCCTACCCCTATGACAAATGTGTTTTGAGGTAGTGGCAGCGACTGCGACTACTGACAGTAACTCCTCTGTACAGTCTGTGGTGGGAGGACAAACTCAACTCAATTCCAGTCTATCACCTTGCTTTGATAAAACCTAATTTCCCATGGGCTTCAACTTCAGATGAACACAGTTAGGCTCAGTTTCGATGCCAAGAAGCAGACAACTTAACATCAAATGCAAGCTGAATAAGATCATAACACAATGCAAAGAAGATGCAACCCCTAGTGCGGCAGGGGGAAGTGAGGTATAACTTTCAAACTGTCTCATTTTAACTCCCCGGTGAATTCCATTGCCATTTTAGGGAAGGGTTCTCTATGAGCGACGAGAGCAGCATTAAAAGCTTGGCTGAAAACACAGGATCACTGCAATACCATGCGTAAAGCTCCGTGGTGAAGTTGTGAAAACATGGGTTAGTAGTAGTGTGTGTTGCTCTTTCTCTGTTAAAAGAAATACCGGAGGTCAGGAAAAGGCCATCTGGGTTTATAATTCCCGTCAACATATTATCATTATTTGGCCGTGCACTATCCTGTGAATGCATGTGGGATTGTAAGGATCTGCAGACAGGTGATAAATAAAAGGAAAAGCCCAATTAAATAAGAGAACACCTTACTAAGACACATCATGTTTTTGTGCGTGCAAAAGCCAATCGTGACAGCGACTCACATATGTAGTAGTATTCTCTGCCCGGTCTGAACTCAAAGCCCAAGGAGAAGGGAGTGAAGAGCTGGAACTTCTCTGAAAACTTGAGCGGTCCGTTCGGGGAGTGCGGCCTGTTGCACTCCCAGCGTTTGAAGCCCTTGGCGGTGTGATCGCATGTGCTGTAGCCATCGTAGTTAACCATGTAGAGGACGTAGCGCTCTGTCCGCTCCTCGGGAACTGTGTCTTCATAGTGAGGACAGTAGACATCCAAGTAGTCATTTATGCAAACGTCGATGTGGTAGTCTCCACGATGGAACCTGGTTGCAAAACAGAAGAGAGGAGAGACAGGAAGTGGTTACCATTTGATATTCATTTAAAATAGAAGTATGATGTTAGTTAGAGAAATCGTATAACTTAATGCATCAACGTTGCTTCAATCATCCCAGATAAAAGGCTGTTTGAATTCGGCACATATACACATAACGCAGGTTTGATCTCAAGGCACTCTTTCAATGTCTCAATTTTACAAGCACTAGCGCTCTCATCCTCTGGCTTCAATACATTTGGGTGGGTTGGTTTATCTATAAATCTATCATTGCAACATATATTTACTCACACATACACACATCTGCCTTCCCAATGATAGAAAACTATCCAAGCCTATGATAAAATATGCATACACGAAAACTCTTTGAGAAAAAAAAGATACATTTTCTTGAGGATTTGTTTTCACACAAAAAACAACTTACAGACAGATAACTATGATAATAATTAGGATACAAGATGGTCCAGACAGTAAATGTCATGATAGGAAAAATACAGAGCCTGGCTGTCTGTGGCTGGCTGTGCCGTGAGGCGTCTTTACAACTGCAATGATCTAGACCAGGCCACACAGGGTCAGAGGGCTTCAGTACACACAGGCAGATTCATCAGAAGGCCACACACTGTCACAAGCTCACATTCACACACACACATTCTCTCTGCTGCCCAAAAAATAGATCTCTCCTCTGTGGAATTTTCCCAGCTACCAAAATTAGAGAGCAATTCCTATTGTGAGTTTCTGGCTGCATCTGGGGTCGCATGACCCTAACTTTGGGGTCACAGGGGGTCTCACAGAGAAAACATTGAACACCTGTAATCTTGATAGGGATGCCCTCAATTTAGACTTGAAGTGCTCCATGTGAACAACATAGTTGCACATACACACACAGCTGATGTCACTGACTCATTTCACCCAGAAGCCAGGTGGTGTGAGTTTCTAATTGAGACCCAGTCTTATGTCTTTTGGTGCTGTTAGAGCACCACCGGTACAAGAGTTTCGACAAAACTTTTAATTGAAACTTGCACTGCTGTTTATAAGAAGGGCTCCTCAAGCTTTATAATGCACAAGAGGCAGAGCATATAACAGGCTAAAATAATTGTATCGTGAAGACTCTGGAGCCTCAGGATTAACACACTGAAGCAATACACACGCAGCACAGTGACCTCTTTCTTTCTTCATACAGTTTTGTGTGTTAGTGTAATCCATACTCGGAGGACATGTGGCCTGTTTGACATGAACATGAAGTTGTTTGACAGTTTATAGTAGGGCTGGGCGATTTGGAGAAATTCAAATATCATGATATTTGCGTACAAATACCTCAATATCGAGGCGGACTATTTGTGCTTTCATAATGAGAATTTTGATAATTAATGATGGGTGGGTAAAGGCAAATAATAGAACAGTACAGTTTGGTAAGTTCCGAAAATTACATCACTTTACTGTAAGCAGCCTTTAAAAGCAGGGAAAGACAACATCATCTAAGACAATATCTAGTCTCATATCACGATATTGATATAATGTTGATATATTGCCTAGCTCTACTTTATAATGTATCTTTTATTTTGTCATCCTGATTGTCCATTCTGTGTCTTTTCTGTACACAAGGCAATTACTGCGTGTCTGTCCTTTATGAAAGAGGGATACCTCTTTCCTTAGTTTTTCCTGATACAAAATGAAATATGTGATATTGGACAACATTCATAAAATGATCTTCACTTGATTCTTCGGTTGCTCCCATGTGCAAAATCTCCACTATGTCGTTAAGATATTGTACAGAAAACAACAAATAACCAAAAGAGCTTTAAACGACTGACAATTACCTCAATTGGTCTAAAAATACCAGTACAAATACTGCTGCACGATACAAAACGTCTGTCCTTGTTGCTATCCTCCTTTTCCCTGTCACTTTCTCTATTAATAACCACAGCTATTGCTTGTTAGATCAATGGGATGTTTGAGTTCTGATTCAAAAGAATGGATTTTCTAAGATCAAATTGCTGTATATGCGCTGAAAATGCTTCTCCTGCTTGGCTGCATTTACTTCCATCTGCAGTACTTTTAGACAAACTACACATGATTAAAATCATAATGCAAACCAGACAACTTGTTTTGAAGATCAAATAGCAATTTGAGCTAAATCTGCTTTTGGCGCCTTCAGTTGTCACATAATTCATGTTGTTATTTGGAATGATTTATGTTACAATCAAGCAGCATATTGAACCACAGCCATTTCTCATTAATGTGATCATGTGTGTCTGCTGGTTCTGCTCTGTGTATTTATGTTTGTGCATGTGAGTGTATGTGAGCATGATCTAGCATGAAATGTTGCTTTTCTGTGTTTACCAAATACCAAAGTGAGGGTGTTTACAACCAAGGCTTGGAGTAGCTCATCTGTATCATTTCATTTAAAACATGTCTGTGGAGGTCCAGGAAGAGCCATGCATCTCCCTCACTGCTTTAAAATGTCACTGACTTAATGGCCACATCCTCCCGTCCGCTCGCCAAAGTGTGGGTGTGTGTGTGTATGTGTGTGTTTCAGCTGCCCTTCTCTCCCTGCCTCAGCAGTCAGAATAGTGGCCCTTGGCCGTGACTGCAAATGAAGCAGAGGATGTTTGGGTGAGTGAGCACATAAAAGGCACAGGACAGGCATTTGTAACATGTAACACACACACACACACACACACACACACATACATGTGCAACGAACACACACCCTGCACACACCTTCACATACACACCCACGTACCTACATTAGGTTTGTGTTATCAGTTCAGTAAGCTCCCTGGCACATTGGCAAAGGACCAGCAGTGAGACAGCCAGAAGCTGCTAATGGCACCGAGTGAGAAAGAGAGCGAGGGTGAGAAACAGACAGGGTGGAAGAGAGAAAAGGACCTGGTTCCAAAAGAAGGTGAGGGATTACAAAAAAAAGAGGCAGCAATGACTGAATAATGCAGACAGTATTGCAACGCTCCCAGTGAATCCAAGCCTTTGCAGGAGTTACTCAACCATGCATCTATCAATAAAGGAGATTCTACTAACTCTGTGTATGTATGACATGGCTGTTTGCAGCCAAAGCCTTAAATGTTTCTCCAAGTCGAGATTATTACCAAGATGTCTCCTGGAAAACTTCTTTTGTCTTGTAGAAAGCTGTGTTTATTGTCCTTATAAAACCCTGTTATCAAGGGACTAATGTGGGAGTTTTAGATGCGGCTGGTGTCTTGTTTATCGCGATGGCGGCTTTAATCGGCTGCTGCTGTTCTATAAACAGTCCCAGCTTTTTCAGCAGAAAGAGGAAACCGTTCTTCACCGCGAAATGGACATGTGTTGGTCAAACATACATCAGCCTCTGTGTAGGACACAGGAGCACCAAGAGGTTGCACCAATGGAATGTAAATCAAGGCTGCGCTCTGTGAGAATCCCCAAAACTGAAATATAGCCAGAAGAGATAGTACAGTAACACTGGGGACAATAAAAGAGAGTCATTGTTAAGTAATTCAGTAGGCAAAAAAAAAAAGTAAATTAAAGCTGCCTCAAAATTGTCGGTTTTGTGCGTTTATGTCAACAATAAAGTGTCTGGAGTGTGCTTCCCCAATAATTATCCATTTTCACAATGTTTAATGATAGTAAATTCATAAGTTAATCCATTTTTAAAATGCCTATTTTGAGAGATTCAATTCGCATTTAAAAAAATGGATTAAAAATAGCATATTCTGTATTTAAATTAAAACGGTTTTATGTTAAATAATGTTGTTTGCTGTTGAACTCTGACAACAGTGTACAAAAGAAGATGTTAGCAATGTGCACCCCTTAAAAACAGGCCAATCAGATTTATTACAAGACCTAAGCTTTAAATGTTAAAGCACGAGGCAAATTCAATGTGAGATGGCATGTGACACATTACTACATTGAATAAATGCAAATTAAATTGATCAATATGCAATTTTTTTATTGGTCGATTCAATTTTGGTGGTTAAAAACAGAATCCATACAGTGATTTCTTACATGTTTATTTCCATTAATGTTCCTAAGACGAGAGCTAAAAGCTGGTAAAAATCACATAAGCAATTGTCCAGATGGAGTTGGCGCTGAGTTGCCCTCATTCCTCCACCAATGCCACAAACATTCACGCACTCCACCCAACCACCACAATCACTCCCTATTTTACGACATACTAATGGCAACATCATGAGCGACAATCTTTTCCATCTATGTGAGTAAAGAGCAGCAGCTGTGAATGACAGCGGAGGCCTCCTAACAGAAAAATAGGTAATTAACAAGCAAAGTTGGATGGTAGGCTGATTGTCAAAGGGTGATAATTACATGTCTTTGTTATGCCACAGCTGTCCTAGCGAGCCGTGGGTCACAACACAAAGAGAGAGGGTGGATGCGTGTGTGTGTGTGTGTTAGCCAGTGAGTGAGTGTGAGAGCGGGAGATGATCTTTATTACTAACTGATTACATTTTCACACCACCTCCTCTGGCCCTCAGGGCTGAAACTGAAGGGCCAAGTATTGTGGGAACACTTGCCGCACACACACACACACACACACACACACAGAGACACTTGCACACGTAGACACAGTATCAAATGAAGAGAGTGAGTTTTGGAGAGCTGGAACAGTGAAGTGAATGCAGGCTAAGGTGGCACACCACTGCAGTCGCTGATTGGCTCATTTCCATTTCAATTACACAGCCCAGTGACATCGCTGTGTGCACACACACACACACACACACTCCCAACTACACTTACGCGCATGGTTTTTTTTGCGCGTGCGCACACACATACACACACTGTACCCAATGAACTCCCATCAGCCACCTCTTTGAGCTGTGCACTGTGGCTGCATACAGAAAGCAAGAAGGACAGGGAGAGATAGCTAACCTGAGTGAAAGAGAAAGCTAGAAAAAAGGGAGGAGAGCAAGAGCTCAGCGGTAGAGGCAGAGAGCAATCCGAGTCATCGAACCAGTTGAATACGTGAGATTTAATGGAAAGAAGAACCTTTCATTCAGCTCTAAATACGGGTATGACCCCAAGGAGTGATTACTTTCACAGGATATCAGAGATTTATAAAGATCTTCTATGAAATAGTTATCTTGTCAGTATTGGAAAATATACTTCATTGCCTGTCTTCTGGCTCCTATTTTGTTAAGACATAAAGGGCAACACAGTATAAATTCATAGCAACACCGTGCAAGGCAATATGCACTTCTCAGGTCCACAGACACAGTACACACTGTAGTGAGAGAGATTGTCATTGTTGTCTTCAATGATGGACAACTGATGAATGCACAGTGACAAAATACTCAAAATAGCTCGTGATGTAAAAGGAAATGCCTGAAACAAAATCTGCAGAGACTTTGAAAGGAAGTGTCAAGACTGTAGCGCTTACACACCGCTGACAGCGACATGCATTACAACGTCAAAGCCTTCTCTAACCTGAGTACAAAAGACTCAGGTCATCTTTGTTTGTCCCTCTGTTGTCTCTGGATTTCCCTGCTCCCGTCCCTTCTATTTCCTGATTTTTTCCGCCTGCCTGAGTTTCTCGATCGGCCCAGTCCCGCGCACGACCCCAAATCAGATCTATTTACATTATTTCACCTCTACCTGTTGAAATTCATACATCTGATATATTTTCAATTCAATATCCTCGGGCAATGTTCCGTTGCTTGATAAATCAAATCACAGTAACCTAGGAACAAGAAATGCACTGGGACCTTAAAAGGCAAGCCTCTGATATCCTGTTGAGTGTGTTTATGCTTACACAGAGAAGTGTATATGTGTGTGTGTGTGTGTGTGTGTGTCTGTGTGACACCATTTGTTGATTTTGGTCCTGAGGGATAATATGTTTAACCAAGAGGACATGAACTCGGACTGAACCCTGACTAAAGCGCCCATGTAAAGGTCCATTCAGGACCTCTCAACACATATTACACAAACGCACATCGCAAACACGTCTCGATTTAGTGTGTGCAGTTGTCTAATTACAGATGATTGGTGTCAGAGGATGAGAGAGGGACGGGAGCAGAAAGCAGGAATTGAAAGACAGAGGAAAGCAGAGGGAAAGAAGAGAAAGAATGTTGTGATTGATGCTCGTTCTCGACAGAAAAAAGACGTGGCCTTCTATCCAGAGGGATATTCACCTTGTTGTTCCTGATGGAAAAGGAGTGTAATGGCAGAGTGAGGAGAAGGGTGTGGTACAGATAATATCATCCAACATTTCCACTCCACAATCATCTTGACTGTAAATTAAATTCCTCACCAGACCACCATTTCAGCAATTCTCTTTTCTTTAGGACCGGGAGATGGGAAACATTTTTCTTTTTGTCTGAGGCGCTGGCAAGAAATGACAATACCACCCTCCGGGATCCTCATATTACAGCTTATAATACACGACAAACAAAGATGAATGAAAAATATTTCTCTACCAGTCAAACAATCACACAAACCAGGCTCCGGAAACAGCCACTGCTCAAGAAAATTCAATGTCAAAAGGGAGAGGAGGTGGCTTTGAAGGATCATTTCAGTTTATTACAATATACAAAACTAAAAAAAACTAAAAATGGAATATGCTACAACAGTAGCTGTTCCATCAAGAAACACAAGTAGTGAAACTAGTTGTAAACAAGCCAAAGGTTTAGCCAGCCAGCTTCTTCTGAATGTGTGTGTGTGTGTGTGTGTGTGTGTGTGTGTGTGTGTGCATAAGCATGGTAGGTTATAGTTGAACCAGAAGTAGGTCTGTAAAGACATTTGGGTGATCATTTTATGGATCACCCCTCTTTTCCTCCAAAAAAGCTGAGCAAGGGGTTTGTTAAAAACCTGAATAATTATCTGACTGCTTTTATTTCTTGCCATGTTCTTATATTTAGTGGCTTAAAATCTAAGATTGTTTTTCATGCTCCAATATGATTTGGTTGTAGCACCTTTTAAAATCAAAGAACATAATACTGTGAGAAGAGATGCAACCCCTGAAATACTAGTATCGAGGTAGAGTGACAGCTAAGGAGAGAGCAGTGAAGTCAGAGGAAGAACATGCGAGAGGGTCGCTCGTTATCCGAGTTGACAGCCACATTCCTTGCTGGATAACTGGCCGATAGGCTTACAGCACTGGGAGGGGATGAGAAGAAGACACAGACACATCAGACCTATAGAGTATCACATATTACTGGTACTGCCTCCAGGATATGGTGGATGGCTGGGGTGTATGTGTGTTGAGTGTGTGAATGTAGGCTTATTTTAACAGGATATCTGCTGCAATGGACAGCCACACACACAGACATCGACACAAACACACACACACATATATATATATATATATATATATATATATATATATATATATATATATATATTAATGCATAGCTGCTGGTCATGGTGCAATTTACTGTGTCAGTCTGCTGTAGGTTTATTGAGGGTGTCCTGCAGGCTCAGAGCAGGTGGTCAGCCCAGTATAATATTTTGACTGTCAGCAGTGAGCGGCACAGGAACGTAACCATGCATTCCTCCATCTCTCTCTCTCTCTTACATGTCGCTTCACTCAACCTTCCAGCTCAACCTTTTCTCCTGCACTTCTCCTCCCTGTTTTCTGTCCCTCTTCCAAATCTCTCCATCCCTCGCCCCTTTTGTGCTTCCTCACTCTTCTCACCGCCCACCCTTGACTGTGATCTTACGATTTTCATTTCGACCATTTATGTCTGTCAGCGCTCATTTCGCCCCAGGGAGACAATGAATTAAGAGCAGTGACAGACAAGTTCTTGTTCTGCTCTTTGTGCTGAGTGAAACAGCGAGATGTAGGGCTCCAGTGACTGTTTGATGTAGTCTACATTAGCATGCTGCAGCTCAAGTCCAAAACAGAGAAGAAGACAAATAAAACAGACAGATACTTCCTCTGAGCTCATCTACTCACTACTCCGCCAAAAAAACCATTTTTATGGGTGTATAACACTGATGTGTGTAGGCTATATATGCGAGTGAATGGCAGAGTGTGTGTGTGTGTGTGTCTGTATATATCTTTCTGTGTGTAAAAGGATTTCTTTATGTCTCTGCTCGTCACCAAGGGAGCCAGGGAAAAATGACACATTCCCCCCAACATCCTGTCAGACCCTGGGGCCATTCTCCTGAATCATTGCTGCCCCAAACCCACTTCAATCCCCTTTGTAAATACTGTAAGCTCTGACATGTTTACCAGGACCAGAGTGGGTGTGTGTGCACGCCCGGAGATGCGTGTGAGTTTATGCACGGTCACACATGGGCAGTTAGTGTCAATTAATAGCTATACATCATTTAGTGGGAGACGTGTTTGCCATTAATCATAAGTCATTGTTTTATAGTGACAAGGTATTTGGCAGCTGAGACAGAACAGCAGCAATGAAATGTCTCTGAGCCGTGTAACATGTCCTCCTAATGTGTGTGTGTGTTTGTGAGAGAGAGAGAGAAGGACATCCTATACAAGATAGAGGCAGAGCTGAAGCCTGTGACTGTTGTCTCCTCTATTACCTTTGCTCAGCTCTCCATATATCCAGCTAACTGTGAATACGTTTTAGAAGGTTAAATAAACACTCCACATGGTTGCTAACAGTTGCTATGTGTCTGCAGCAATTGCTGCTTACATAAGTATAATTGACACAACTAAACCCTCTGATAGGTGGCGGCAACATGCACGTGTAAACTCAGATACAAGCAAAATGTGGCATGATTGCATTGTAAACATTTCATAATGATGCAAAATGTAAATAGAAGTTAAAGGGACCGAGCCGCTGAAGCAGTCACTGGAATGGAAAAGCAAGCGTTGGAATTAAAATCCTCACCATTTTTCATCACTTTAATTTCTTCTCATGCTATTCAGAATATCATTGTACTCACAGTACAATGCCGAGATGCACTACATAATGTCCCCTGTGTAGAGACCTTAAAGGGAACTAAAAGATTCTCTTTAAAAAAGATGAAGCTGTGACTGGATTAAAAAAAGAGCTTTTCTAAATTGAAATGTCCACTTTCTCTCATACTTTGTTGAGATCACTGCACTCAGGAAACAATGCTTATCTGCAAGGAGGCCAACATCTCTGATGTTAATATTAAAGGGCTCTGCACACTTACAGTAGATCTTATGCAAGAGATTAAAGTGCTCATTTTCAGGTTCCTAATTGTATTTTGAGGTCGTAGCAGAATAGGTTTACATGGTTTCATTTTCAAAAAACACCATATTTTTGTTTTACTGCACATTGCTGCAGCTCTGTTTTCACCCTGTGTGTTGACATCTCACTTGTTTTAGCTACAGAGTGAGACATCTCATGTCTATACTATCTTTGTTGGGAGTTGCACATGCTCAGTAGCTAGATAAGATCCCCTCAGCTAGATAACTCTTGCTCCAACTTTGGTCAGTAAGGCAGGCTTAGCTGGGAGACTTCTTCTACTTGTGGAATACCTGCAGAACAGGGACATGGAAGTAGTTCTTTTGGAGATTATGGTGAACTAGTGTGTGTTCTAGCAGTGTTTTCACATTGAGAACAAGCTAACATGCTAGCATGGGCTACGGTTAGCCACCTCGTCTTGGCTAGTGACGTAGAAAGCCGTGCAGATGTTAATCAGCTCACCCAGAGACTGAAGGAAGAGGACATTAAGAAACCTGTCTTCCACTCAAAACAGCATGGAAGGTTTTCTACCACATTTGTAGCTGTGTGGAAGCACTAGAGACACAAAAAAACACCCCAAATCCCAGAAAATGTGATTTCTTTTTTATAATATGGGCACTTTAAGGAGACTGAGACTGGGCAAACACACATAACAGTTCAGTAAGTAGGCTTTGAACAATATACTAATTCAATGTTGATGTAGATAGGTTACAGGAGTACATAATGAAAAACTCTAATCAAAAAAGCTAAAAGACATCTGCACACCCATGTTTACACCCCTTACAGAGAGAATAGGTCGACAAATCCTCCAACATGGCTTTGCGACTTCGTTTGAACAGACAGGACAGACACTATGATTAACGTTTTATTTCTTAGTGACATTCTACTTCCCGAGTTGTATGTGTTCAATAGAAATACGTCACATCCCCCGTATTTTTCCTCTCCCCCACCATCTTTTTACTTCCGCTGCCTTATGTGGCCCACCTGTATACAGCATGGCACATTACAGAAGAACGTCAGCCCACTTTTCTTCTGGTGTTGCCATGTCACACTCTGTCTCTCAGGACAAATGATCAGCAGATGGATGGAGGAGTGAAAGGAGTAGGAAAACTGGCAAAAAAATGGACAAAACAACATACAAAACAAAGGAAGGATACCATGTGGGAGAGGCAGGAGATATCCAGTGTGGGAGGAGATAAAAAGAAGAAACGCGTGTGTGAAGGTTTAAACGCTGTAAAAGATGGCGGGGAACGCTAAGGGAAAGGTTAGTAAACATGTGGGTAGAAGATAACATAGAATAAAAGGGAAAAGAGGACACACAAACACATGTCTCTGTCCTGTCTGTTTCATCTCAGCAAGCCTGTGTTTTTTACCCATAGCACTGATCATTAAATCTGGCATCTCCGCAATTACCCCACACATGCACACACTGACCCAAGCTGACACTCCATATATATATCCATACACTAAATGCACATGGGAATACACACACTGACCTTCAAGGAAGGTTGCCATGGAGCTGCGTCAGGATGTTATAATGTCACCACTTTCATAAAACCCTCGCCTCTTTCACAGTTCACAAACCCCTGACTGTATACCGCGGTACTGTATGTGTTACTGTGTGTGTGCGTCCATGTTGTGAATGCCAGGCTTTCTGGGATTGCAGCCGTTTTAGGCTGAGTTAGGTATGTAACATTTTAAAGAGTGAAGCCACATGGTAACTGTGGGATGTAATTGCTTTACTGACAGATTGTAGCTATAGTTGCATCTGTCCATACATCACTGTTGTCATGTGAAAACCTTGTAGGCCCCCTCCTTCCTTGAGGGATTGCAATTATCAAGTGAGAATACTCCAGCTACCGCTCTACAACCCTTTCGAATGTCTTCAGAAAAGGTCAAACATGTATTGTCATCAAGCTACCAAAAAAACTGTTTTACTTCATCTTTGCTCATAGAGCCAGAATCAAATCTAGACTCAAATTGTTCTAAACTTAGATTAAATGTCATAGGAGATTCCTTTACATACTTATTTAACCCTTGTTACATACTCATTTAACCCTCCTGGGTTAAACATGGACAAAGATTTGACCTTTTTGTCCCTTTGGAGACTTGTTTTTAGTTTTCAATAACCTTACTACCACTAGTTGTACATATATAATTACACCTAATATTTGAGTTAAAAAAGCAGAAAAAAAACGGGGAACGTACAGATGAGTTTAGTCAGGAATGACAGTGATCAATTGTGTTTGCAAAGAGCGTTGTAGGGAATCCAATCCATTTTTTTGTGGGAATTTGGTTAAAAGAAACCCATATTTCAGATACAGACATTTTTTAAAGGGGTCAAATTTGACCCGAGGACAACAGGAGGGTGAATGTTTTGTCTGCCAGATCCAATACAGTAGAAATGAATTGTAATAATGTGACCATATTTTATAGAGGACAGTGAAGATAATTTGTTTTCATAAGCCTGTCACTTCATCTGCAATTGTATATGTGTGTGTAAATGTATTTATCTACTGTACATTAAATTGTATAGCTGCTTATTAAGAGGTGAGCACCTGCAGCTTGGATGTAAAGAATCTTTTAAAATCTTCCTCCCTCGGCTTAACTCTCCTATTTCCAGGTTCATTGCTAGATTTCAGTCTTGATTCTTTCACATTGCATGAACCCAATTCCATTTAAACAAGACTTTTGGAGATGTTTTGTTAGGCATTAAGCATCTATCCCTCTGAGTTAAAACTATATGACAGAGCTTGTTGGGATTTCTATCCCAAATGTTTGCTCTAAGTTGATTTTCTCACGGTTTCCACTAAAATGTATATATCTTCCCTGCTCTAGTTCTCCCACGCTTGTAAAAAGTAACAAAGTATTTCATTTAATGGAATTAGCTTGTTCCCATAACAAGATGCTACGTCAACCATTCATTTTTACACTAATTGCTGTCCTAAGGCAATACAAGTGGGCTGTGAAGTGAAATTGGCATCTAACATTAGAGGAAATAAGCCCATGAACTGAACTCTACCCAGTGCATTTCAGAATAGTCTGATTCACTCACTCTATGTTGCTCAACAGACAGAGAAAAGCTTGAACTCTGCCAGTTCTGCCAATGCAAGCGTGTTATTTCAGTATACTGAAAGATTAATTGAATAAATACTTGTGCCAACAACTTATATATGATGTCGTGTTTTGCTTACACTGTTATCAGTCTAAAGAGAGCATGCATGTATTGTTCATAGTGTAGTCTACAAAAGAAGGCCTTAATAGCCATACGATAACCGAAAAAACAGCACTATTCCCTGATAGCTATCATCCAGGGTGCTATCCAAGTCAACTTTCGAGTTTTGAAACTAGGGTTTGCAAAGGGTTAATACATTATGAATAACTTCATCTTAACAGTGCAACAACTAAAAATCAGCTTCCAGGGGTTGCGTGGCCCTTTTCTCTCCAGTCAGTTAACAACTTTCAAGTTCACTCCTAACCCTTGAAATGAAAATGAAATTCACCGAAATCCTTAGTGTAAAAACTGTTGTGAAATCACAGATCTGACAGCAGGTGATGTGGCAGTGGAGGGAAAGAGGACGTATGTATCTAGAGCATCTGCTGATTGTAAAAGGCAGGGTGTTTTAAGAGCAGACGGTTCTAGAGAGAAGATGGAATTCCTTCATTACCAAACCGGGCACAAGGCAGCTGCAAAAATGGGCTTCAACAAGGGACTGCTGTTCCTCCAACAAGCATGGATACAATGCAACAGTAGTCATGTATAGTTTACTAGTAGGCTAGCGTATACATGCATGCTTTCAACTTTCAGCTATTTTCATCATCAGTTAATATGGGTTAGTTCTTTGTAACAAACTGATCATTTATATTTATTATTAATAATTAAGTGGAAAATGCTGCATTTCTTTCTAAAACCAAAAGTAATAAGATTGCCTGCTTGCTGTTTTGTTTGAGAAACAGTCCAATAAACAATTCATTGCAATTTGATTTGACTGATTGGATTTTTTGATATAAAAAAAAAATATTTATCTTTGACACACTGGCATCAGGGATTTTTGGAATATTTGCTTGATAATAGTAGAACACGTGTGTGTGTGTGTTTGTGTGTGTGTATGTGTGTGTGTGTGTGTGTGTGTGTGTGTGTGTGCGTGCGTGTGTCAGAGGGAGATACATAGAGGTGGTCAGGGGGACAGAGCGGTAGCTCTAACTCCAGGGGGATCAACAGTGTTTTTGCCAGTGGGGGGCTGACATATGGGCCTCTCTGCTAATTCCTCATGCTTGTTTAAAAAGCTACATGGTCCTTTAGCTCCTACCCTGAACACGTGTGTGTGCATGCATGTGCAGAGCGCAAGTCTGAATCTTGGACCGAGTGTGTGTGTGTGTGTGTGTGTGTGTTTGGTATGAACAAAGCATTTTCCAGGACCTTGAGGGTCAGCCTCCTATGGAGAAGCTGTCAAGGTCCCAGGCAGGGGGCTAAGCATTGTGTCGGATCCTTGTGCTGTGTGTCTTATGTGGGCAATGTCTGTGTTATAGAGGGCAGCAAAGGTCACTATAAAGTATAGACATAGGCATTCACACACACACACACACACACACACACACACACACACACATCTGAATACATCTGCACATATAAATCCTTAGAAGTTAAACTGTATAGTTCATGGCCAGTTTTGCCGTTATCCTTGTATTGTGAATGGCTTACATTACTAATGTCTTGGTCTGGCTGCATTTTTTGTATTTATTGACAGACAGACCTTGTTCAGACCTTGAATGTACAGAGAGCCTGCATATTTCATGTATACGACACAAAACTCAATAGGTTTTAAAAAGTGCTTAATTAAAAATCTCAAAGTGGCCATATTATGCAATTTTCAGGTCCCTAATTGTATTTTGAGGTTATACCAGAATAGGTTTAAATGGTTTCATTTTCAAAAAACACAATTTTTTTGTTGTACCGCACATTGCTGCAGATCCTGTTTTCACCCTGTGTGTTTGGGTCTCTGTTTTAGCCACAGAGTGAGACATCTCACTTCTATACTATCTTTGTTTGGTCAGCTTGATAACTTTGTCCAACTTCTCCAAGGCAGGATTAGCTGGGAGACTTCTTCTGAACGAGGGCACATATGTGGAATACCTGCTGAACAGCGACATGGAAGTAGTTCTTTTGGAGATTCTGGTGAATTAGGGTGTGTTGTAGCAGTGTTTTGACATTGAGAACGAATAAGCATGCTACGGTTAGCTACCTCGTCTCGGCTAGTGACGTAGAAATCCGTTGAGATTTGGAACAGCTCACCCGGAGACTGAAGACAGAAGACATTCAGAAACCTGTATCTCACTCAAAACAGCATAGATAGCTTTTTTTTCAAGTTTGTGTGTGGAAGCACCAGAAAACACAGTTTTCTGACAGTGTTTTTTTCATAATATGGTCACTTTAAGTTGTAATGATCTATGCTGCAGTCTCAATTTGAATTCAAAATCCTATTCAATTCCTTTTTTATCTTTTTTACAGTAGGAGATTCATGTTCCATATTTTGAAACGGCTTAATCAGCGCATCACAGCAATCTGACAATCTTACGAGCGTGAATGACCTCCAAGTGAAAATGTTACAACGTTTTTATTTCCTCATTGGTCGCGATGGCAGCTGCGTATGAATCCTTTGCACGAATGGTGGAACTTTCCTTTCTATTTCTGTCTCCCTCTGAAGACACTAAAGGTGGTTCTCTTTGGGAAAGAGCAGCAAACGGGATCAAACCATGCAAAGAGGGAGTAGTCAGCCCTGTCCTTGCCTTTGATCCAACTCAGCCTTGTTTAAAAGGCCCAGTTTGACGGAGCAGGAACTCTGTCTGTTTAACGGAGCTTTGTGTCACGTCAAACAAACTAAAAGATACTCAGCAGGCCTTTGTTCTGCTGTCCAAGAGAGCAAGCCACAGGCAATTAGTGTTACAAACACACCGTGTGTGTGCGGGGAAGTGACCTTACTGTGTACGCATATGTGTGTCTGTGCATTTGTTGACATTTCTATTTGCTTCACAACAGGGAAAAACCATCTTTATACAAACCATTAGTTAGGGAAAGGAAAAGATACATAAAGCAAGGCTGAACGTCCATGTGTTAGCTTTGTGCGCACAAAACCTCATCTTTCCACTTATCCAAATATATGCACACACACACACACACACACACACACACACACACACATCCCTTCCCAAATCATGCCTGTGATAATAGAGATTCTGATTGATTCTTGCTACAAAACCTAGTTCGGCATTCAAACTAATTGGCCTAGTTATGTTTTCCCGTGTGTAGAGACACAAAAGGTTTTGGCACAGAAACAAGTTCTTTGGGTCATGTCTTGGTGGGCACAAGCTACATTCTGTTCACACTTCCAACTGTAAGTTTGTGAACTTTTGAACTCGCAGAGCAGAGCAGCACATTAAAACAATAAGCTTCTGGAAAAAGAAAATGGAACGGAACACCGACAGGATCTGTTATTCCTGCAAATGATTTGGCCCCTTTGTGCTGTTTATGTATGCACTCTGGTTTGTTTGAGCAAACTGAGAAATGCTCCCCAATATACGCACCCAAAAATGCGTGTGCACACGCACACACAGGGGGGGTTTTATGGAAGCAAGTGGTGACACGCTGTGGACAGGTTTTGGGAGGTTTACCAACATGTGTGGTCTAAAGTTAGAGCAGTTGGAGAATGCCTTCCATCTTTGTGTCCATCCATCCCTGAACATACACTCCTTTTCAGCTGTCTCCTTCATCTCATCCTCTGACCTGAGCTGGCTGTCAGGGCCCCCTGCTTCCACACAGCATACTGCACGCTCACCACATACCACGGCTGGGTACTGCAAGACCACATACAATAAAATGACCATTAATCAGTATTATAAAAGAGGGTCTATTTATTGACTTAACGACTAACGGACCATATGTTGTACTGCATTTGGTACATATGGTGTATTATTACAATCATCTTTAATAGATTGGGACTGCATTGATTTGATTTAACTCCAAAGTATTTTTCAACTTTCCCGTAAGTTTATTGCAGCAATATTGTTCATATTTACATCAAAAATAATGAGTCTGTCCAAGATTATCCCTGCTGCCTGTCCTCCATTTTATGCCTGTCTCCCTCCACCTGCTGCTCTCTCTCTCCACACGCTGATGCTAGTCCGTCGAAAGCCTAAACCGCCTGGTATTGATGTCCCCATCAGGGCACAGCAGGGGCCCCTTCATCACCAACACACACATACACACACACACACACACACACACACACGCAGACACACACGCAGACACACACGCAGACACACAGATGCTTGGGTGAGATGTCCCAGTTGAGGCATTAGTCGTGTGTGTGTGTGTGTGTGTGTGTGTGTGTGTGTGTGTGTGTGTGTGTGTGTGTGTGTTGGTGATGAAGGGGCCCCTGCTGCTACTTACGCCCTCGCATGCATGTTTTACAGTTTCTGACACAGCTGTCAGCAGACCCGACCGTATCTCCTCCTTGTTTTTCCAACGAAAAGACGTTTTTCAAGAAATGAGATTGAAAAAAAAAAAAAATGAATTCCCATAAATACTGCTGACCTTTTGTTTCTGTTACACGACAAATATTTGGGAAGAAAGCAACAGACAGATCAAGATAAGGAAAATAAAAAGAAGGTGACATGATCCAAAACTAACTTTAAGACTTCTAAATGTTACATTTCAACGAGTATCAGGGATGTGAGAACAAGAAATATGATTATGCAAGACTGAGGCTGAGATGAAGTAAAGAAAAGGAAAAAATTAATAGAAGTCAAGAAAAAGGCCACTATCAAATAAGTAGAATGGAAATCATATGATGCATATGATCTAATTTATCATCTCTGAACAAATCAGTATGCAGCTTGCTGTATGAGGCTGACAGTATGGGGGGGGGGGGTTTAATACCACTTTAGTTTCATGCTATTTGACTGCAATATGCTCATGTGAAACACCAACTTGTGGAGATGGAGAGAGTGATGCGGAAGGAGGAGGCATCTGCTAAACTACAGAGAGCCCTTTCACATCTCATTTAAGCATATTTGACAGATAATAATAGATCAAAAGGGATACCCAAAACAATCAGTGTTTCACAAAATACTGCAAAAAGCTGCCCTTAAACTCACTGGCTGATGTTACAGATGGTCTTTGAGATACACACACACACACACACACACGCATGACATCACAGTCACTTTCATTATTCATTAGCCCTGACTCAATACATTTTCTGATTAATGGTGAAATATTTGAAGTGGTTTCATCATGAATAAACAGCAGAGGAAATGATTGGCTGGAAAGCTTATTTATCGGCAGGATGCGACAGGGGTGGGGAAGTGATGGGGGCGCTGAAGGGAGGGAAACCTGGGATTTGGTGAAAGGAATTGTGGGTAATACTTCCACGGTCACAGTCGGTTGGCCTTAAATTAAACCGGCACACAGGAGGGCACTCCAACACATTTGAGCATGCACGCATGTACACAAACACACACAAGACCCAAAGTAGCATGCATACACTGTACACACAATCCTTTTAAACATGTAGAGATAAGCAGTGGACTTAGTAAATTATCAGAAATTGGGTTTATATACCTACATCCGATTGAGCTGCTCAGATTTTCAGCAATAGCGTCTACACTAAACAAATACTGACAACCAATGAGCATTGCTAAAATGCATACACTTAGGTAATGCTGTAATAAAGCAGCTTTTGAAGCTGAGCGTGCTCCTGCATAAAACATCATCGTTGAGCATTTTGAGTGCTTCTATTGTAATCCGGCCAGAGCCATAACAGCTCCAAAAAAGGTCTGGTGAGAGTGGCTGCAGGTCCATTTAGGCGTCCAGAACAAAGAGCACACTTGATCAATAGACAACCTCGTTAGGGCAATGTGCTGTGGCGGGCACATTCTAAGGCACGGGGAGTGGGGGGGGATGATGGGAGGTGGGTGTGACAGGGGAGGGGGTGGATGGAAGCCGGTCTCGGTGGTGTTCCTCTATCTATGCACTTGGGTTTGAGCAGAGAAGGAAGGAAGTGGAAGTCTGCAGAATTAATATGCAGACATGAAGCAACATGCGTGAAAGACTGCCCAACAATAACTAACCAAGTGCTTTGTGAAAAACTCTACTGAGACATGTGTGTGTACGCATGTGTGTGTGTGTGTGATTGAAAGCCACTAAAAGCTCTTTAGGGGCACCTTAGGGAGCTATCCTTCATGACTTATCAACTAGGCAGACAGGCAAAAGTGTGCGCACACATGGACGCGCACACTTACATGCACTTATACACACAAAGTGGATCCTTAACGACCCCTTGTCAGTTTGAAGGAAACAAAGGTTAGAGAGAAAGAAGAGAAGGAAGAGGAGCAGAGGAGAGGAGAGTGGAAAAAAGAAGAATAGAGGGGAGAGGGAGAGGGGAGAGGGGGGGGGATCCTCCCTGTGTCGTTTGGCCTTGAGATCGATCGCTTATCACTGTCACCTAATCTGTCCATCTCGCCCTCTCCCCCCTCTTTCTTTCGCCCTCCCTTTCTCCATCTCGCTTTAGTGCAGAAAGGGGTAGAGAAAATGAAGGGCAGACAGAGATATAGGGAGACAGAATGATGGAGTGTGCACCTCTCATGAATAGAATTAGAGAGGAGAAAGAGGGAGAGGAAGTCAGTGTGGAGATGGAGTAAGAAACAAAGGCAAATGAAGACCAACAGAAAGTGGAGTAGAATGACGGTAAGAAGCAAGTGACAGAGAGAGAGAGAGAGAGAGAGAGAGAGAGAGAGAGAGAGAGAGATAGAGAGAGAGCCGGGATGCTGTGCAGCCTAGCAATAAATCTACAGTAAATCCTTTCAGAAGCACAGCAGCTCACAGATGAGGCTATATGAACAGAGCAAAAAGACTCAAACACAAACACCGAAGGCAGAGCCGAGTATTTGTTTGGAACGCACAAAGCCATCCATGTCCGATCAATTAAAGTATTGGTAAAAACATATATCTATCACCGAGCAACAATAAATGGAATAGAATAAACTTCATTGTCCCCGAGGGGAAAGTTGTCTTGGGCGCAGTGCTACAGTATGTTGCTTCACATAAATATATCAAAAGAACAACATAAAACATCCTAAAACATACTGTAAGAGACATTTGACATTGACAACAAGGCAGCTAAAAATAAAAAGAAGCTGTACGTATTTAAGTGCTTGTGTCTTTCTTGCACATTGCTCTTTTGCAAGATTTAGGGGAGTTCAACAGCTTGATGGAGACTGGAATATACGATAGCTTCAGGCTGTTTGATTTGCACTTTTGCACACAGAGTCTTCTTCCTGACGGCAGAGGTTGGCATGTTGAAAGTCTGCAGTGATAGTTGTTTTGTTGTTTCATGACTGCCTGCTCGTTCAGGCTCTGCGTGGACTTGTAGTATTTCTTCCCTATTTCCATCAAAGCTGTTCTGTGCATGCTGGCAAAACTGCTTTTTAGGGTTAGGTTGCCAATATAGTACCTAAGGATGACTAAATTAACCTCGCAACCCCAAATTGGTTTCAAATCATGTTAGAACCTCCAAAAACTATATGTTTTCAAACTGCCTTACTGGCAACATTAACTTGTGTGCATTGATATAAATCTGCATATAAGGTGTATAGGATCAGTACAGAAAAAACTGTGTTTAACTCTTAAAAGAGTCTGGCAGAAATGGCTTGTACAGTTTGTACTGGGCATACCTCTACACAAGGTGTTGCACTTTAAAACTTAAAATGAAAGAGATAGATAGATAGATAGATAGATAGATAGATAGATAGATAGATAGATAGATAGATAGATAGATAGATAGATA